>NW_015160860.1:486001-503331 GCF_001447785.1 Gekko japonicus | reverse complement strand
AGTAGCTTGACAGATCCTCAAACTCAGGCTTTCTCTTCTCCCCTTGTGCGTTGCCTTAATTCTTCCCCAAGTCAGAGACAAACTATAATGTGCCATTGCATGTGAACTGGCAAGATGGCTTGAGCTTACTCTGCAGACCAAGATTCTAAACTGAGAACAAACGAGTACTAAGGGCAAGGCAGAATTGCCAGTTTGGATTTAACAGCAAGCAATGGTTTTCTACAAGCCTGCAAATCATTATCTTGAAAAAAGACTGAAGGAGGGATAGGGCAAATTTGACAGTATCCTAGGTTTGTTCACATAGCGGCAAATGATGGTTTGACATTATACTCTGAACCAAAACTTTACAAATCTTGGCCCTGTTCACACGAGAGGTTTTGGGCTGGGAGAGGGACGGATCGGGGCCGCAGCAAACAGGCGTGATCCCACAGCAACATCTGGGAATTGTGCTGCGCTCATTCCCAGCCCGTTCCCAATCCGCCCCTCCCGGCCAAACCCCGCAGCAAAAAAGAACCACCTTCCTAGGTGGTTCTTTCCGAAAGGCCGCATCGGTTCCGAAAGCACCGCACCGCATCGAGCATGCGCAGTTCGGCAGCCTCCCCCTCCCAATCGTCTCTTCCTTCCCGGCATCTGATCTTGCTGGGGAGCAACGACGCCGCGGCTCGTGATCGTGGGATCCCGCCGCGGCGTCTCTTTTTTGATGCGGCTTTTAAAAGCCGCACTTTGGCCAGTGTTTTCCCTGCCGTGTGGCAGGGACCCTTGATGCCCAAATCTTTTCCCTTTAAGCTTCAGCCTTGTAGATCATAGAATCATAGAGTTGGAAGGGACCTCCAGGGTCATCTAGTTCATTACTTAATTCAGAAGGCACCAAAGAAAGGGACCTTCCCAAAAGTGGATGTGATACTTCAAATCTCCAGCTTGGGTAAACATAGCCATTAGTACCAATTGCTGCCTCCCATCTTCAGTTTGCACATACCTGAAGCAGGCATTCATACCAGTCTTGAAAGAAACAGTATCTCAGCAATATGGCACACAGTCAAATATCCTGGGGAAAATGATAAGCTTTATAATCACATTATGAGTCCTTTGTTGATTTAATTAGTGTACCTACATTCTTTTCTCAAGAGATGTTGTATAGCATAAGACTGGGGATGTAAGATTCAAAATCATACTGGGAAAGTCTGGGGCGGGGAGAGAGAGCAATTAACCAATGATTTAATCACTTAAAAGGGAAATTCCTAAACTACATTTGCCTGCAAATCACTTCTTGCAACCTAGGAAATTATCTCCGAAAACCATGCAAATAGATGTGTGTAGTTACTGTATGGTACGCTTTTGCAAAGTATTTGCAGCCTCAGCATTTCAGAGAAAGGATTATTCTTGGCTCAGATACATTAAGATCTTCCCAAATACCTTGCTTTTCTGTAGTCAGAGGTGGTAAGGCTTCAGACTTTTGGCTTATTGTGCCCTTTTGGCCTTTTTCTATGAGAGAGGTTCTGGATAGGATTCCCAAGTACTTACTGCGATCCGGCGGGGGACACATGCTCCCCGGCCGGAACATTCCTCCCTGTAACGCACCATGCCATCGCCAGGAAGTGAGGCTGGGTGACCATCTGGCAATGGGGCTGAAAACTTGATGGTACCATCGGGTTTCCAGCCCCATTGCCAGAGCGTCGCCCAGCGTCACTTCCTGGTGACGGCATGGTGCGGCGCGTCTGTTTGCTCGGGAATGTTCCTGGGACAACGTATGTGTCCCCTGCCGAATCACGGTAAGTACTTGGTAAGCCTGGTTCTGGAGCTTAGACCTGCCTGAGCAGTGTGGTGTCATGTTGAGAATGTCAGACTAGGTTTTGGGAGAATCCCCGCTCTGCCATGGAAGCTTACTGGGTGACCTTGGCCCAGACACACAGTCTTAGGCCCGCCTACCTCACAGGGTTCTTACGAGGATAAGGTGGAAGAGAGGAGAATGATCTAAGCCACTTTGGGTCCTTATCAGGAGTGAAAGGTGGCATATAAATGAAGCAGAGTAATAGATTTGTCCCTTCTGCCCTTTAGTCTTAATCCAAGGGTGTTTTTTTGTTTGTTTGCTTGTTTTGGGAAGGAAGGACAAGGACAAAAGGTTGGTAGTTGCTCCCTCTCCCCCCCAATCTGTGAGGCAAATTTACTGGTGTAAACACAAGACAGAACCTAAAAAGACTGTAAACAATCTTGACTTTTATGTCCAATATTCTCCTTTGTGACTATGGATGTAAATAAAACCAAAAGACAAACTATTGTCTAGTGCAGCAACCAAAACCTCACGCTTTGTTTAACTCAGTGGTTTGTTGTTGTTTTTTTGACATGGGACAATCTAGAGTAGACACCTTAATGGGGAGGGAGTTATAAATACTTAAGGGAGACTTTTCCTGGTTCTTGTGCTGGCCTGAGTTTGAAGAGTTTCTGCAGGTCCTTCACCACTGATACCAGTTCACAAAAGTGGAATTGTATGTCGTCCTAATCTCACTCAAGGTGGTAGCCTGTTAAAGAGGAAGTACACAACAGAAACAAACAAGAAAGAAACAGAGAGAGGAAAAGGGCAGAGGAAAATCAGTGTAGTCAGTAAGTGTTTAACTGATCCAACTCCTGTATCTCGCTTCTTTCCCACCCCACACTCATTCCAGGCAATCCAGGGGAAAAACCCCCACACTTTCTTTCCCCTCTGTAACAAAAAAGGCTAGATTTTAAAATTTTATTGTATTTATTTATTTTATTTATTTCTTCACATTTATAGCCTTCCCTTCCCAGAAGTGGGCTCAGGGCGGGTAACAACATTTCATTTATACAAATGTATTCGTACAATAAAACTTGAAATTTAAAACACCATCATAAATATCAAAATATTAAAATGTTGAAATGGTGGTCACAGCTGATAGCATAGAAAGTTTTGGTTGTGGGAGGTTCCTGGCCATAGCCAGTGGTTGTTACATAGATGAAAGAATAACAGGGTGACAAACATCTCAGGGAGTCCATGTATGAACGTCCGCTGCCTCAGCCAAAGGCCTGGAGGAACAGCTCTGTCTCGCAGGCCTTGCGGAATTGAAGTAGATTCTGCAGGGCCCTGATCTCAATGGGGAGCATGTTCCACCAGGCAGGGGCCAGGGCAGAAAAGGCCCTGGCCGAGGCAAGACAGATGTCTTTCAGCCCAGGAACTACCAGGAGGTGATGATCTATCAAGCGTAGTGCTCTTCAGGGCGATCCCTCAGGTATGTTGGTCCCAGGCTGCGTAAGGCTTTAAAGGTTATTACCAACACCTTGAAATGGATCCAGAACTCTACTGGTAACCAGTACAATTGGCGGAGTACCTGCCAAATGTGAGCCCGCATAGGCATCGCCGTTAGCAGGCGCGCTGATACATTTTGCACCAGCTGTAATTTCCGGGTCAGCCTCAAGGGTAAGCCTGCGTAGAGCAAATTACAGTAGTCAAGCCTGGAAGTGACCATTGCATGGGTCACTGTAGCCAAGTCTTGGGGGGAGAGAGAGGGTTTCAGCAACCTAATCTGCCGAAAATGGAAAAAGGCAGATCGGGTGGCTGCAGTCATCTGGGCCTCCACAGAAAGAGAGGCATCCAGCGTCACTCCCAGGCTCCTCACCTTCTGGGCTGGTTCCAAAGGTGCCCCTTCCAGCGTGGGGAGCCCGATACCCATATCCCCTCCCTTCTGACTCAGGTACAGGACCTCTGTCTTTGATGGATTTAACTTCACCTGGCTCTGCCGCAACCATCCAGCCACAGCCTCCAAAGCCTCCGCCAGATTATCAGACAGAGAACAGATGGCCTTCCAATAACAGATAGAGCTGGGTGTCATCTGCATATTGATGGCAACCCAGCCCATGCCTCTAGACCAACTGGGTGGGGGGCGCATATAGATGTTAAATAGCATTGGCGAGAGGATCTCTCCCTGCGGCACTCCACATTCCAGTGGGTATCACGGGGAGGTTGAAGCTGAGAATTAAAGTCTAAGATGAGGATTGAGCAGTGGGGATATGACATATTTGTGGGGAAGATTGCCTCCAAATTCTGCTGTACCCCCTGGAAGATGTAGGTCTTGTTGGTTCATGATTTCTAAATGCAGCTTTTCAGTCAGGGATTATCAACCTTTTTAGGACAGATCTCATGTTCGGATTGTTTTTGGATTAAGCTGTCACTACTGAAGATTTGAGGTTGTCATAAACATTTTTAGGCATGCTGAGACCTATCACAGGCTGATCTTTAGGACTTCATTCAACCTACCCACCAGATCCTTCCCCCTAGGTACAGGCTGGGGGGTAGTTGGTGAGGACATCTTTAATCAAATATAGGATGAGGGCCTAGAGCTCTGTTGCAAAGCTTTTTTGTTTGCTTCAGCTCACCACAGATCTAAATGAGCTTGGGCTTCTCTGTCTGTCTCTGACACAGAGAATGAGGATGTTTGAATTTTAAAGCTAGCTGTTGGATAGGGCTGTTCATTAGGAAACCATTGGTTCAGTCTACAGAGACATTTTCTATTAAAGAAGATCTTTGAAGCAGTATGGCTGGTGAGAAAGATTTAGAATGAGGAAAGGGAGGCTTTCAGCTATAGGTATTAGGTGGGGTATTGTATTAGTGGTTCTAAAGACTAGCTTCCAGGCATTAATTGGAACACATGCATGTTTTTTGGGGGGGGATGGTGATTAGCTGAAAATACAGCGGCCTTTGTTACTTACAAGTGCACAAGTCTTCGTTCTGCGGTTGAATCGATACTACAAGCAATTATTGTCATTTTAAAACATTTATTTTGTTAAAGGCACGGCATTAAAATAAGGTCAGGTGCTTGACTGATGAGTGGCCAGCTCCTAAGTAATCAGAAATATTTCAGTGGTCTCTTTGATACCAGACAGTAACAAAATGAGTATATGCTTAATGGCAGTCTGGGCTTTCTAGGGTCAATAGAAGGCTTTAGTTTGCAGTGACTTGCAGCTGAACAAATGGGGTTTGTTTTTGAAATTAAAAAGTAGGGGATGGATGTGATGTAGTGACTAGAGATGTTGCAGTTTTTTTTGCACTAATGTCAGTGGAATATCGCTGGGCAAACTGGGGTGATATGGAAATTCTCGTAAGTTCCTTCCCAGGAATTAACATCATGGGGAGGTGCCGCCTTGACTGTCCCGCCAATTAAAGGTACTTGTTTGGTTGGTACACAAGAGGGCCTTTTCCATGGCAGCCCCACAAACATAGAACAGCCTTCCCAAGGAGGTGCCCCGGGCCGCCTCACGGTTAATCTCCACGAGGCCATTAAAGACAGTTTTATTTAGGACTGCATTTGACTGATATAGCTTTTATTATTGGGCAGTTTTTAAACTGTGACTTTATGGGTTTTTAATAGTTGTTTTTGTTGTGTTTTTTATCACGTTTTACTAGTATTGCAAGGTGCCTTGATTTCTGCAAGGGACAAAGACACCTAATAAATGTTATTAATTAATTAATTAATGCTGTTTGGTTGGCCCAACACATTCTGAACCACCCAGTTTATGTTGCTGCTGGTTTTCCCACATATGGAATGTTGGTTCTGATTTCAATATTAGATTATGATGACATTGCCATGTATTTTTCTCTCTCTCTAGACTATAGCCAGTTGCACATTTCTCTGAGTTAGATTTTCTTCCTTGGCAAAGCTATGAAGATTCTTCTCTCGTGTGTGTCTGTGCAACCTAGGAAATCTTTTCTGATACCCACCAGAGATCTCCCTTTTCATTCAGCCATGGGTAGGCCAAGTGTTTTACCAGACACCAAGGAAAAGTTCTACATGTTCTGGTTAACATAGAATTACCCTTGTGTTAAATAAGACAACATTTCTCTCTTGTGCCTGCCTTTTTAAAAGAGGAATAGAGAACAAGTTGAAGGTTTACCACAGGTTTAGTGAGCAGAATTAGACATTGTGCGCAAAAGGAGATTGGATGGATAGCCAGTGCTTGGAAGCTGTAGCCGCTGTTGGTTCCTAGCCAGTCCTTATGGTAGGTACAGAAAGGAAATACCAATAGCTAGAGCCTCTTGGTAGTTGGAGTTGCATTCAAACAGGCAGCTGTTCTACAGCAGTGCCCGTGACATGCCCATATACCCTATCTCATGCATGGCTACATAAATGGGAGGATCTTTTAAAAAGCCCTTCCTAAAACGGGTTCTTATATCACGTATGAGCATCTGCACTTTTAAAATGAAAACAAAAAGGTGGCACAGGCAATGCTATCCTTCAGTGAAAATCCCCCACTTCAAATAACATTTGTCTATTTGCCCATTCACTCCTTTTTTAAATTTTAAAATGGCTCTGTGTGAAAATAGTCAAGAACTGCGTATTATTGATACGTTAATGCCACCCTTCTTCCAGAAAGCTCAGAGCCTTGTACATGATTCTCCTCATGACAGATCTGTTTGTTATATTAGGCCAGAAGGAAGCAACTGGTCTGAGGTCACCCAGCGAGCTTCTTGATAAGAGCAGGGATTTGACTCAGATATCCTTGTTCCTAGTCCAGTGTTCTAACCCGTACACCACACTGATCCCAAGATCAGTACTAAGATTCCCTGACGGACAGCTGCTGTGATACCACAGGGAAAAGCCTTCCTGTTGGGAGGAAGAAAGAGTTTTTGCATGCTCATGGTTTGTTTTGGTTACTGCATTTGTTCATTTCTCCCCATCCTACCCTTTAAGCAACATATTTCTGATTTTTAAAAATCAAATATCTTATTGTTGTTTTCTCCTTATTCTTTTAGATTCCTTCCTGGACAAGGACTGGTACTGTATCCAAAGATAGGAGACAAACTGGATATTATATGCCCAAAGGTGGACTCTAAAACTGTTGGCCAGTATGAATATTATAAGGTCTACATGGTTGAGAAAGACCAAGCAGATAGCTGCATTGTTAAAAAGGACAACACACCTCTACTTAACTGTGCCAAGCCTGATCAAGATGTTAAGTTTACTATCAAGTTTCAAGAATTCAGCCCTAACCTCTGGGGCCTGGAATTTCAGAAAAACAAAGATTATTACATCATATGTAAGTGAACAATGGCGTTAGTTTCCTCTCTTTCACTCTGCTTGCCATTTCTTAATTTATTCATTGTATTCAATCAAGTAAGAAGCTTAAGGGATTTGTATTGTTCTCTTTTTAAAGTATTTTCATGGCTGCTTATTATTAACCACCTCCCTACTGCTTTAGATCCTGTCTTTTTTTGTCATTGTTTGTTCTTTCTGGGTTTTAATAGAACTGATGAGGGCTGAGCAATTATGATAGTGATGCTGGTGATGCAATTTATGGAAAGCATAAAGTATCCTAATCTGTTTCCAGACAGTGTTTGGAAGGAGGGGGAAAGCCTGTTAAATGATAAGAATTGGCATCAGTGTATTCCATAAATCGAGTCAAATAAGATGACAGTTAACTTGTCTAACATACTGGTCTCAAGTGTGTGGCCCCCAACAAACACACATTCATGTATTTCTGTAGCATTATGCTGTTGCCCTTCTAAGATCTACCAATCAGGGCTGATTAAATAATAATTGTTTATATTACAGTTACTTTACATATATAAAGTCATTTTTATATCAGAGGTAAGCAAATACAACAAATGGGTGCAAATAGCTTGAAGTCAGATTTTAATAATTAAAATAACTTGATAACATTAATTCACCAGTTATTTTTCCATTTATTTATTAATGTGCTTACATACTGCTTTTCTGTTCATGAAAGAGAGGTTATAATTTTCACCTGCTGGGGTTTAAAGAACAAGACCATTCCTCAGTAAAGAGCTGAGTGGTAAAGCGCTCGGTAAACAGCTGAGTGTGTTTTGTTCATAAAACTGCAGAGATAGGGAGCCCAGGACTTACTTGGTAGTGAGTCCGCTGATTTCATTAATAGTTGCACTCCTATTTATGCATGGATTGCAGGAAAATGTGCATGGGTTGTAGCAGTGTTGCTTTGCTCACCTTTTATGGTGCCTTGTTCACAACAGACGTGATGGAAGTTAGAGCAAAGATCTGTGAAATTTTCAGCTTCCGTGCTGCGTAATGGCAGCGAAGCCTTGGCAACATTTAAAATAACTTCGGAAGTCAGAAAATGTAATATGACTATTTTTAAAAAATAGGACCAAAACTAAACAGCTCTTTCAAACTTACATTGATTCTGATTATTTCTGGTAAATTCATTTGTAAATAAATTAAGTACTGCTTGAGCCATTGCAGCATAACTAAAACATGCAGTCAGAAAGTTGATGAAATAAAATGTGGAATATGAAAAAATGCCACTTGTAGATTTGTAAATTTTATTTATTTTTATTTTATTTTATTCAATTTATACCCTGCCCTCCCCGCGAGCGGGCTCAGGGTGGCTTACAGTAGTGGCACCATTTGCCGGTAAAACCATATAAAACAGTACTAAACAGATGATGTTCAAAGTATTTCCTTTTGGTTTGGTGTCAGAGCTGAAGGGTTTACTTCTCTGGTCTGTGACTTTCTGAGGGAAATTTACCACTGAATTTTGTTTTTATTTGAGTGAAAACTGCCATGATGAAACTAGAGACTGTTGCCAGTAGGCCCTGATGGAAAAGTATATCATAAAAATGTCTGTGCTCAAATAGCAGGTTCTGAGGATGAAATATTTCAGTTATCTAATGCCATGGGGATTAATTCTCTACAGTAGACCAACTGTGACATAAATGGCACCGTTTTAATTATGACTTGAGAGTTATGGACACAAATGGAACTTCATGGTAGACTGTCAGCTTTATCGTATCTGTGTCAGTAATCCCTCTGAGTAAATCCATAAGTAGGACTCATTTTCTTCATTTTTGTATAATTATTTCATTATGGCAATGAGGTATAATAGACATTACATTTCCGGGAGGATTATGCATTCTTTAGGGGTTATAGAATTCACTATCCCTTCAGCTTGGTGCCTTGGAAATGCCACTAGACCTATTATAATACTTCAGGAAAAAGGCCGCTTACAGTTGGGATGCTTTGACAGAAGGCCAGGCCTGATAGTCTGGTGGTGCCTACAGGTGCAGTGAGGTCTGATTTCAGATTGCCTGGGAGTCTATAATCCCCAGGTGAAACCAGTGAAGCCTCTGCTTTCTTTAAACAAACTAACTAAAAAGACATTAGTATGCCAAGTCAAGCAGCCTCCTTCTCATATTCCCCATCTTCAGTTGCCCAAGTGTCTGTGTAACTGTATTACTCACTCTGATATATTATATAAAATATAATTGATGATAATGATATCGTTGTGTTTATGAATCATAGTACTTGCCACAAAGGAACATACAATGTGGGGCGCAGCTGGCATCACTGTCCTGTCCCAAAAGTAGGGCCTGCAAGTATAGCAAATAGCTGTTATTGATGGAAGGCAATGTCTGCTTTTAGACAGCCAAACAAATCATGATTTGGTACATCAGAGAATAAGCCTCTGGAGGTTTTGCTCTCATGTTGTTCCTCTTTCCTTTGTGCATGGCTTATAAATTGAAGTCTTCAATCTTGTAGCAAACCACAGGTTTGCTGAAGGTTCCCAACTGGACAGAGTTGGTAAACCATGGTTTAACCATGGCTTTAGATGTCACAAGAAGAAGAAGAAGATATTGGAATTATGCCCCACCCTTCACTCGGAGTCTCAGAGCAGCTTACAATCTCCTTCCCTTCCCCTCCCCACAGCAGACACCTTGTGAGGTTGGTATGGCTGAGAGAGCTCTGAGAGAACAGGTCTGAGAGAACTGTGACTGACCCAAGGTCACCCAGCTGGCTGCATGTGGAGGAGTGGAGAATCAAACCCGGTTCCCCATATTAGAGTCCGCAGCTCTTAACCATTACATCAAACTGACACTCAACAGCAAACTGTGGTTTGTAACCGACCAGGAAGTTTATGAAGCGTGCATGAGTCCAAAGATTCTGAGGGTTGTTAAAGCACCAAACACATCATGGGCTGGTGATTCAAAACCAACCAGTATGAATCTGTCATTGGTAGGTGTGGCTGTGTGGTAGAACATCTTTGCATGCAGAGATTCAATCCCTGGCATCCCCATTTTAAAGTGCCAGGTAGCAAAGGTTGTTAAAGAGTTCTGGAGAGCTGCTGTCATTCAGAGCGTATTGGCACTGTTTTATACATACGTATAAAAGGTAAAGGTTCCCTTGCTCGAAAGCCAGTCGAATCCAACTCTAAGGTTGCGGTGCTCATCTCCGTTTCAAAGCCTAAGAGCCAGCGCTGTCCGAAGACGTTTCCGTGGTCATGTGGCCGGCATGACTAAACACCAAGGCACACGGAACGCTGTTACCTTCCCACTGAAGTGGTACCTATTTATCTACTTGCAATTTCTTGCTTTCGAACTGCTAGGTTGGCAGGAGCTGGAACTAGAGACGGGAGCTCACTCCATCATGCGGCACTGGGGTCTCGAACTGCTGAACTACCGACCTTCCTCAGCCTGCAGTTCAGCGTCTTAACCACTTGAGCCACCGCAGCTCCTTGTATACCAGAATAATAATCAGGAGCACAACCAAAAAAAAAAGAAAAAAAACCAGTTGTTTGGTTATCCACATGAAGCCAGTAATTTATTTTGGCATCTTTTGCTGCAACGTTCTGATGCAGATTACTTTACAGCCTGCAGTTGCAGACACAGAACATAAAAACAGGGTACAGTGATTGTGTTTCTGGGGAAACCGTGGTTAGTGCTTTCCCATGTTTTTCCCCTGGAGCAGGATGATATAGCCATCAGGAAGACAGAGGGAAGGGTGATGAATCATGGGGTGTGGGCCACTAAAAGAAACAAGGAACCAGATGCCTTTTACCATCCCCTGCAAATCAGCTGAGTGGGATCTAGTACTTGGACGATTCGAATGTTTGCAAAACTGTTCTTTCTCCTTTGTCCCTTCGCCAAGCTCCTGCTGCAGTTTGGCAGCTCTGTTTAGCTAACTGTCCATTTCCCAGTTTTAAAAGCAGTTAAGCTTATTTCTGCACCGCTCTGGGCTAAAGCTCTGGAGGCAAAACTAGGCGGATCATAACCAGAAACAGAGTGCAGTGAAGGGGCGTCAGCAAAAAACGAGGCCGTTTCTAAAATCGATCCAGAACTAGGTATGGTTTAGGATATGTTGGCAAATGAATGATTGCTTTCATGGAAGCTCTTTCTCTTAGTATGTTTGTTGTTCCCCCATGAAGGAGGAGTGGGAAGCAGGAAACACAGGAGAACTTGTCTCCACTGATCAGGACCCAAGACAGGGAAGCAGAAGCAATTTCTTCCCGACTTCCCAATTTTTTTTTAACCAATTAAAGTTCTTAGAGCTGCGAGAGTTTTTACTCGCAGCTCAGGTATCCTTATGTGATGGTAGGATTTTGCAGTTGTTCCCTTTTTGTTGAAATTAATGGACCATTTCCGGTTTTTGAAGCTCAGACCCTGACTTTCTGGCAAACGAAAGAACAGACAAATCTTGTTGAGATTAATTTAATCTAAAATATGTACTTAAATTACCCAGCGTGTCATGCATAAGTCGAGAGGCTAAATGGATGCCACTTGGTATAAAAATTACAGAGAGACTAAAGAAGATAATCAAGAAAAATGTTCAAAGATGAAGTTAGAGACATTTTTCTAAATGATTAATTCAGTGTCAGGCGTTTGTATTCGGCATAGCATGGCAGGGATTATGACTGTCTAACCCAGATCTGTGGGGAAATCTTGCTGATATTTTGTGGTTCAACAGAAGCCTGAGGGGGAATTCACAAGGTTACTTAATACAAATTACATACTCTTTACCACTCATTTATTCACACAGTCAGGAGTGAAATTGCTAAATGAATTGACTTCCATTCTTCCGATGAGTAATTGAAGTGATGGTCTTAGTGTGGTGGGTGTGAGCACATTTGCAGGATAGATATTATAGAATAATATATATATATATATATGAATTTGTGATAGTGCAAAGTCCATTGTAAATACAAATGTAATCAATAGTCTGCCAGTTCAGATTCCTAAATGAGCCATAGTTTAAAACCACAAATCTGCCATCCAGATTCCAGGAGACTCTAGGCTCTTTGTGTCTTTTGTGTTGATTTTGCTGTCCTTTGCTATATTGGTAGGGTTGCCAGGTCCCTCCTGGCATCCGGTGGGGGATGGGGGGACTTACTTGGAGAAGGGCCCAGGCCTCATCACTGGCATTGCATAGGAAGTGACATCACACCAGCGATGTCCAGGTGGTGCTCTGGTATTTGGGCAAAAAACTCTATGGTAAAACCAGCTTCTACCATAGAGTCTTTGCCCAAATTTCAGAGCATCTCCTGGACGTCGCTGGTGAATGAAGTAACTTCTCTTTCTCCAGGTAAGTCCCCCAGCTGGCCAGTTGATCAGCAGCTGGGGGACAGGGGCTGGTGGTGGGGAATCCCCGCCTCCTCCAGGGGATCTGGCAGCCCTATATATCAATCCAGTTGTGGTTTAAGTCTTCCCCTTCAGAAGGGTCCATTGTAGGCTGAGAGGGGTTATTTTATGTTGGTTTTACTCAGGCTGCTGCCAAAGTGCTCCATTCATATTTACTTGGTAAGGAAACACCACATGGTGCTGCCAGCTGCCATTTCACAACTGAGACTGAGTTGGGTATTCAGTACTATGAGCAGAAGACACTCGGATGCATTTTCCATTAAACTTCTCACTTGCGGGCAGTTGGTGTTTGTGCTAGGTAAGCATGCA
Organism: Gekko japonicus; assembly: GCF_001447785.1. Taxonomy (NCBI): domain Eukaryota; kingdom Metazoa; phylum Chordata; class Lepidosauria; order Squamata; family Gekkonidae; genus Gekko; species Gekko japonicus. Next base: position 490,628 of record NW_015160860.1, on the reverse strand, counting down.
AATAATAAACTGTATGGCTGAGGTGTGTGTCTGGGGTGGGGGTGGTAGAGAGATGTCTTACTTGACCCCATTGTACCAGTAATAAATGTAACCGTCTGAAACAGAAGATTTGAATATTTGCTGAGCACTCATATGATTTCAGGCCAGCAGAGTAGATTTCTCTCTGCATAGACTTGATGCAACCACATTAGTGGTTCATGCACGTCTACTGCTGGAGCTCATCAATAGTTCAAAAGATGTATCTTCTACATGCATTAGGAGGAACTAAATTGTCCACTGGCCCCACCGGCAAATGTCTTCAAGGAGCCCTATGTAGGTTTGGAGAGCCAGTTTAGTGTAGTGGCTAAGTGTGCGGACTCTAATCTGGGAGAACCAGGTTTGATTCCCCACTACTCCACTTGCACCTGCTGGATGACCTTGGGCAAGCCATAGTTCTGGCACAGCTGTTCTTGAAAAAGAGCAGTTTCTGTCAGAGTTCTCTCAGCCCCACCTACCTCACAGGGTGTCTGTTGTGGGGAGGGAAAGGAGTTTGTAAGCCACTCAGACTATTTTGGGTAGTGAAGGGCGGGGTATAAATCCAATCTCTTCTTCTAGGTACAAATGAGTAGCATTCTTGTGGTCAGCATCCCTGCTAACAGGTACACTTGTATTTCTGAAAGTCTCCCAAAATATGTGCATCTGTATGTGCAGATGTTTGGGGATGGAGAGGGAGGTGCGATTCTGCTTCTCTTTATGCACAACAGAGCAAAGTGCCTGTGGGATATCGCTCACGGTTGTGGTCATGTCGCACCTGGTGAATAGGATTGACACAAAAGCTGGTAACGAGTATTTTGTGGAAGCCCTCCCATAATCACAGTGGGCATAATACCATTGGCGATCTCTGTAAGGACGTGTAAGATGGTTTACAGAAGTCAGCATAGTCATGCTGATGAAACAATCATGTCAGCCTCCATTGCACTCGTAAGCCCAGTTCAAGATGCTAGTTATCGCCATCCTAAGCAGTGTTGCACCCTTCTAAGTCTATTGACTTTATGGGCTAGAACTCTGCTTAGGATGGTACGATTTAACATGTAAAGTCTTAAACCATCTGGTTATCTCCGGCAATGCTTCCTGCCACATCAATGTCCTTTAATGTTAAGGTCAGCCAGCAAGGTCCTGCTTCAGATTTCAATTTGTTTGAAGCCAGATTGGCCTCCACAAGATGCAGGGTCTTTTCAGTCACTGTCATGGATCTTTGGAATGTCCATTCCTTTGGCTTGTTTATTGAGAATGTTCAAGACCTACCTTTGGCACTGCCCTTATGAAAGCTCTTTGCTATCCATTGGTCTGTCTGCAACTGTCTTCAGGATTGATCTGGGATGGTATTTAGATACAGCAGATACCCATAACTGACTTGCACAGATGTGTTTAATTCTGGGTTGGATCCAGTATTGATCAATAGCTGTCCCTTTTACAGCCCCCATCCAACATGGCTTTTGTCCATGGAGGTCCTATGATCCCTAACATAGCCTTTTTGTTGATCAGAGTGGGTCCTTCCCTTTTTCACCATGGGAATACTGGTTGGATCTAACCCATTTTCTGGCATGTAGAACTAGTACACCATCACTAAGTGCAAGCGTAACAATCACATATCTTTGGGCAAAATTAGCATAAATGACCTCTTTGGAACATCGCATCAGAAGCCCAAAAACATTCACAAGCTACTTCATTGTAACATCTGGAGCCACTGTCTGCTTATTCTTAAGATAATCATTGGCTTTGATGCAAGCAAAATGGGATGTATAGTTTCCCTTAACTTTCTGCCAACTTTTTTTTTAGTGACCTACTTATGTAATTGGCCTCTGGATGAAGTTAAACAACAGAAGAAAATATTATAAACTACACAGAATGTGCAGCAAAATATATATTCTCTTGGAAAGAATAAATCTATGGCTGTTGATCTAAGAACAGATCCCAGGAAGTAACTTCCAGTGGTCTCAGGGGAACTTGTTTCTTGACCAGGCAATGTGTAATCAAATCAAGCTGAATATGGGTAAATTTGTATCTTCTGTAAAAGTCAGCTTTTTAGAGGTTGGCAGATGGAAGTTTTTACCCTGCATAAAAATTGTTTGACCACTAGAAATTGGTCATAAACTGCAGTGGTTGACGGTTCCTTTCCTGAAGATTCAAGCGTGGATGTTTTCTAACATTACTTTATCCAGTAGAAAATTCTGTTTTGCAAAACCAGATTTTCCATAGTTTTCTGTGGTTTGAGACTAACAATAACTATTACTTCTATTCATGTGCCCTGTGCATGAGCATCTCAAGAAACCACACACCTCTATCTCTGGGTTGAGAAATACCTGGAGATTTTGGGGGGTGAAACCTGAGGATGGTGTGGTTTGGGGAGGGCTGGGACTTCAGTGGGGTATAACGCCATAGAATTCACCTTCCAAAGCCACCACTTTCTCCAGGTGACCTGATCTTCAGCCGCCACCTGAAGGCTGGCAACCCTATAACAGTCCAGTTTCATCTAGGTGGGCTTCCGTCAGGAATAGACATCAAATACACATCCAAAGCAAAACATTTGATCAATCTCTTTGATTTCTCCGAGGAGCTAGATTCAAGCCCAGTAGCACCTTAGAGTAGGGTTACCAGATGTCCTCCTTTTAGTGGACATGTCCTCTTTTTGTGTGTGTCCATCCTCTTTTGGGGTTGGAAGGTTATTAATATTTTTAGTTACTAGCAGTTATCACAGTTTAAATACTAGGGGTATTTAAAAAGTGAGATTTGTCATAGTGATCACTTGTTTGAAGTAGTCATCAGGAAATATGTCCTCTTTTCTGCTTTTCAAATTTTGGTAACCCTGTCTTAGAGACCAACAAAACTTTCAGGGTATAATGTTTCGAGAGTCAGAGCTCCTTTTGTTAGCTGAGGAGAGCTCCGATTCCTCAAATATTATACCCCAAAAGTCTTGTCGGTGTCTAAGCTACTAGTGGACTTGAATCTATCTCTGCTTCTGCAGACTGATATGGCTGTCTTCTGAAATGCTCTTTGGTTTCTGTGTGCATGTTCAGAGTGTGTTGAGGGGGAATATGCAGTTATTGAAAGAAGTGTGCTGTGTACCCCACGGGAAGCTGTGCGCACAAAATGTTTTGATAGAAATTATTCTTTTTGAACTGTGTCTGAGATGAAAAGATTCAGCAGTTTTTCTTCCAGTGAGAAGTCTCGTGCTTTGTCCCATTCCACAGATAAAAATAGTCCCCACTTCTGAAACAATTATTTTTTGTTTTTGTGACATTAGCAAAGGACAGCCACTCTTCTGATTTGCCTGCCTTACAGAAATAAAACTAATTCTGTCAGTAAAAATATTGATGTGCATATTTATAAAATGACAGATGTGCCACCCCCAGCCTATCAAGAGACTTGGTTTTCTTTCGATATGTGAGCCTTTTTACCAACCTTATTTGGTTTATCATACTGATATTATTTTAAAGTTACTTTTTTAAAAAGCATACATTTATGGCTGTAACTTGCAGTTCTTCAAGTAGGCAAAGCCCTGTCTGAAAAGCTACCTTGATAGGGACTGTATGCAAAATACATGCTTTGGCCGCTGCCGTTGCCTCCTCCTCCTCCTGCTGCACAAAAACTAAATGAAATTATCCTCATCTCTTTGTTTACTGCAATATGACATATGGAGGTCAGTCTTGGAGGGCTTTTTAAAGGGACTCCTGGTTAATTCAACTCATGTCGAATTACATATGAATCATACAAATAAAATTACCGGAGAGGGGGAGGAAAAAAATCAAGGACTGTAAAGCTTTGGGTTCCTTTTGGAGTGTATGGTTTGTGGTGGTGTTAATGGAGCTTGTGTGGCTCTTGTTCTATTCTGCGCAGGGTGTGTGAGCTTGCTTGCTAACATGGGTATTGTAGATTGTCTTTGTTCATCTACCATGCCATTGCCTAGGCGGTGCCGGCAGTTTATCTCATTTATAATGAGATGGAAAGGTACTACAGCAGGAAATCTGTAAGTACCACTTCTTTATTCCCAAGTGCAGCAAATGAAAGAACAAGATGGCTCTGATAGTTAATAGGATGGGAGCTAGTGAGCGAAAAGGAATCCTCCGTCCCCAGATGTGTACTAAATCTGAAAGAAGACTGGGAAATTAGGAATGATTGCTTGGGGGGGGGATTATTTAGGAATTTGCTCAGATTGAAATTGTTTAATATTTTATAATACCTAGTTGAATGTTTCCGGCTATTTCTTACTTATCCCCTCCCCCCCCCCAAAAATTGGCATAGTGAGTGATTTAACAATACCAGGGATAGAATACTGGCAACAAAGGAGAAAGCAATTTCTCTGCTTAAGGAGCTTTTATATATTCATTATGCAGATTAGCATTAAATGAACTAAAATGCCTTAAACATAATAAATAACTTAAGCCACTGTGTTACAAAAGGCTTACACATAGAGGTTTTAATTTTATGTATATAAAGCATCTTTGTGACTTAAGTAGGACTACTCCCTTGTGTAAAGTTAACTACTGGTGTCAAACTCTGCAAAATGAGTACCCTAAGGCCCTTTTCCCTTTGCTACGGGATTTGAAGAACTCTCATTAAAAAAAAGGGAGTCATTTGCATCCTGCTG
>NW_015160860.1:439218-485431 GCF_001447785.1 Gekko japonicus | reverse complement strand
TCTGGCCATCGAGGATAAATCCCCCCAAACCCTTTTACCATAGAGTTTTTCCAAAAAACCGGGGGGAAACCCCCCCCCCCCCGATATCACCAATGTGCCTACGTCACTTTCAGGTGCGACATCACTTCCTGTTCCTGGAACATTCCCCCCCATCCCCCGCTGGCATTTCCAACAGACCTTTTCACAGAAACATGGTCCAGTTTTAAATAGTAGCCACATCAAAATATCAGGACTAGGGAATTATTTGAAATGCTGGCATGTTAAACCTACTTATTTACTTGGATACTTACATGCCACTTTTCTCTTCCATAGGATCTCAGAGCAACTATACACTCCTCCATTTTATCCTCATGACAATAGTCCTGTGACATAGGTTAGGCTGACGCCTAGGATCATCCCGCGAGTTTCCACCTGAGACTCTCCGGTCTTAGTCTGACACTTCAACTGCTATACCACATTGGCAATACTGGTGATAAATCAACAGCATTCATTATTTTCTGTGAATGTATAGAAATAAGGGCTATTATATTTTAGAAAACTGATGTACTGAAAGTCTCAGCATATTCCTTCCATTAGTAAAATAAGCAAAATTTAAAAGTGGTACGTGGATTTCAGTTATTTTGACCACACTTGAGGGCTAGAAACTTGAGATGGGGACTGCTGGGAAGAAATCTTGTTCATTGTATCCCTAATATTCCTTAATTTGAAGTTTGAAACTCTCCAGAATATTCGTATGAATTTTAGTATGTTCCACTGTACATATTATAAACCCCCTATAATCATATGATGTAAATGTTAGCTTCCCTGTTTAAAATTAAGTTGGAACCTGAGGCTGTATTCATATAAACTTAGTATGAATGTTGTTGAATAGATGAATCAATCTTGTTGTCCTCAGCCTTGGAGCGGTGGTGTCTGAGCTGATATTCATTGAGCAGTGGCAGGATTCTTGGTGGGAAGGGGTCGATCTTGGAGAAAGGGGTTCAGTGCATCTCCTTCGCTTTTCTGGTCTGGACAAGTGATCGATGCTGTCAGCTTTGACACTCATTCCGCATTGCATGTGCCCTTCCACTCCAATGTTGGGGAGAGCTTTTGGAATCCTAAAGACTGGATGATCTTATACTGGCAGCTCTGTACATTGGCCTTGTGGCAGTGAAGCGGGTAGTTCAATACTTCTTCTAAGTGCTCGAAGCATTTTGCATGTACCAGCTATCTGCACTATCTCATTATGTACAGGATTGTATCTCCGCATTAAAAAAAAGTCTGCTTCAAATGTGACAACTTGCGAGCTTGCATTCAAATATCAATTTGGGATCCGGGACAGTAAGTATCTGTGGTCGTGGATGTTGGCAATACTGGTGGTCATTGTAGCCTCCACTAGATTTAGGGAAAGGTCTGCATTGTATTGTGAAGAAGATCTTTAAACGCACGCTGTCCCATATTGCCTTTTGTGTGCAGGAAGGCTTGTGTTTGGTTGTTAATGTATTGCTTTGCTGGGTTCTTTGTTCTGTTACTGTTAATACTCATTCAGCAGTGTATACTTCAATTCATAGGCCTGTATTTCTGTTATTGAGTGAAGGAATCTAGGCCTGGAATTCTTATCCACTGAGAGGGGTGGAAAATAGTCAAATTCAGATACCTCTGAAGCGGCACATCCAAGAGATAAAGTTTTGATTGTCCTCTAACTATAGGTGTAATTCGGTCTGAACCCAGACCTGTCCATTGCATTGCAATAAAATCACAACCGTGTTGCACTTCTGGTGGGGTTTCATAACTGATCTGGATACTTAAAATGGCCAATCTTCCCCTCTCTCTTTTTGTGTGTGGGTTTTTGTTTTGTTTTTTTGCTATAGACAACGGCCAGAGGATCTAAATAGCTTTTTGTGTCATACAATAATACACACTTCTGTTGTGCTGGAAGTAGTAGCAGGAGATGAAGGTATTCTTTTATTGAAGCAAACATGTGGAAAATTGCACTAGATTGTTATAAGAGCGTCTATCTCCCCGGAAAGGAATGAGGTTCATCTGCAGGGCAAACCCTGCCTGCGCCACTTCATTTGGGGTTACTGGTGGGCTCGGTGCGGTCGCCGCAAATAGCGTCATGTCCATCTAAGCCATTAGTGTGGCGCGAGTGGCACATTTTCTCATCTGCAGTGTTATATTCTAAAATGTCAGTAGGCATTAACTCAATCAATGGTGATGTCCTACCACCTAGAGATGAACCCTGCCTCAAGATGACGTTTTCCACTTCAGTGCCACTCTTACAGCAATTACTGGGTCATTAATATCATTGCATGCAATTAGTAACAGCCGACTGCACCCAAAAGGGGTTGTTAGTTCCCCCCCCCCATCCCGAATAGGAACTTTCCATTTTAACCTTTCTCAAACGAGGGACAGAGTCACAAAACTTCAGGCGATCTTTGAGAAGGCTGGCAAAAATAGGAAAATATTTGCCCCCCGTTACATTACCCCGTTACATTAAAACAGCCATTCTCCCCCCCCATGAAGAAGCCTGTGTGTTGTTACTGAGAATCTGTGTACCTTGAACACTAACTAATGTGTTTTGAGATCACAGAACAAGTGTTTGCTCCAATCTTTCTGGGGATTTTCTCAGTAGGCGCCTTGAGAGTCCATTGCCATTTGCTTGTTTTCACTGCCTCCGTGCCTAATGGATTACAGAACTTTGATAGCCATCTTGGGTTCTACAGAGGGAAGAAGGCAGAGCAAGCAAAGTGATCAGCCTGGCAACTCAAAAATGTCAGAAGCAACCTTTTGAGTTGCACAGGTGTGAATGGCTTTTGAGTTAGTTTGTTACAGGCATTTAGCGCAAATATATGGCCTAACTTGGCCAGTGGTGTCATTTTTAAAAATTTAATTCCTAAGCACAGTGTGGCCTGTTCAGCCGGGCAACAAAGGCCATCCCAAAGGAAGAATGTATTGTTCTAAGAATATCGTGAGCAGGATCTTAAGATTTGCATCCACATGGCGAGGACTCTTTGTTCTGCACTGCGAATGTAGAAGCATTCACATGGGTAATGGAGCACCCTTACAAGAGTTTTGTCTTTTCCTTTGTCAGCCGCCATTTCCCCCCTGCTGCGCCTTCAGAGGGCTTTTTATAAATTGGCAATTGCTGTTGTGCTCTAGTGCAGTAATGTTATAACAGTCTGTTGCCATGATCTCCTGGGTCCTTTGAACTCCCAGCTTTCATTTAAAAGAAAATTAAGGGCCAAACTAGATGTGTGGGTTTTAGAGAGTTGTGTCTGGGTTCCTGCATCCACTGTGGAATGGTTTTTTAAAAAGTAAAGGAGAGCCTGTTTCGGCTCAGAACTCCAGCCTTCCCCCTAGCCATTTTTCCATGCCAAAACAGCTCTGGGGTGGAAGAAGAAGAAGAAGAAGAGGAGGAGGAGGAGGAGGAGGAGATTGGATTTATACCCTGCCCTTCCCTACCCGAAGGAATCTCTGAGCAGCTTCCAGTCCTTTTCCCTTTTCCTCCCCACAACAGACACCCTGTGAGGTAGGTGGGGCTGAGAAAGCTCTCCCGAGAACTGCCCTTGAGAGAACAGCTGTGAAAGAACTTGTGACTGACCCAAGGTCATACCAGCAGCTGCATGTGGAGGAGTGGGGAATCAAACCCAGTTATCCCAGATTAGAGTCCATGCTCTTAACCGCTACACCAAACTGGCTCTCCAGTTATTTCTCCTTTTTGCTGTACCACTTGGCATAGGCGTAATCTTCGTGGGGGCGGCGGGGCTTCAGCCCCCGCCAAAATTTTCAGGAAGGTGCTCAGCCTCCCCCGGGGGCCACCCTTGCTCCTAGCACAGCAATGCCTCTGGCCCAGCCCCAGCCCCCCCCCCCCGGGAAATTGGAAAGTCTACACCCTTGGAGTATGTGTGGCTATGGGACAGCTCTTTGGTGGGGAACCTGCGCCCCTGATTAGGCCCTAAGTCTCACAGCATAGCAGTAACAAAGGGGAGAGGCAATGTGATTCTCCACATTTCCCCCTTTCCCCTCCTGCTCTTCATTAGTTTTTCAAGTAAGTGCTCTGCATGGTTGCATACAGGTCATCAGCCATTGGTGTCCATGACCTTGCTGGTGGCAAGCAGCAAACTCCTTGGCCATACCATTGTCATCATAACGCCTGGTAATTTTTATTTTTTTTAATCTTGTTTCCACTGACTGAGTGCATCCCACCTACCATTGCAATAGAAGCATCTTCCTGGCCTTCTACAAAAATTAAATTTAACCCTCCCCTCCCTCCTCTCAAGATGTCCATTAGGCTGCGTCTTTCCTTGCAGATTGTCTCCACCATTTTGTGAGCCTTTATTTCTTTCTGTTTCCGCCCCCCCCCATTTTAAAAAAAGCATGCTTCTGAGCAGTGCTCCCTCTAAGCTGTGGGGTCTTGTGCGCAAAAATTCTACTTTGTGAGCTACTGGAATTAAAGTTGTGAGCGAGCGATTTGGCTATGCATAGATTAGTTTGCTCTGGAGCCATTCTTCCTGAGCTAAGACGAAAATGTGTGAGCCGGAGGCTAAAAAGCTGTGAGCTAGCTCACACTGACTCAGCTTAGAGGGACCACTGCTTCTGAGCTGTCGGCTCCTTTTCTCCCATTTATTATTATCATTATTAATTTTTTTTAAAAAAATGTATATTCTGCTTTTCTTCCTGATTGGGACTCAAAGTGGCTAATCGCATCATTCTTCCATATTCCACCTTATCTTCACAGCACGGCTAAGGTGAGAATGAGTGTTATAGACCCAGGGTCACTCAGCGAGTTTCCATTGACAGAACTGGAATTCAGAACTGGTTGTCCCAGGTCCTAGGGTGACACTCTATTGGCTTTTGGGTGGAAACTGGGTGACCTTTTCCTCCTGACATTTCCTTCCTCCAACAAGGCTGCTGGCTTCCACGTCTGCTGTGGAGGCACAGAACTTTGTGCTCGCTCTTCGGAGCGTATTCTGCTTTTTCCGCTCTCCGTAGTGTTAACAGGCCCCTTTGCTTTTTCCTCCGTATTGCGAGAGGCTGGAAGAATCAATACTCCCTTAAGCTGTTCTTAGGGGAGAAGAATGCATACACTCGGTAAAATAATGCTGCAGACAAATTTTAGCCCTCATGAAATATTTAACGCTGTGTAAATAGTCACTTAGAAGGAGAGAGAAAAAAATCAGGAGCTATTTTTAAAGGTAACTGAAGAAACTGTTGGGGAGGAAGGCATTTTGGGGGGAGTGTAGTCAGGGGGCAATAAGACAGGCCCGAGCCAGTGCCTTGGGCATTATTCATTTGCAGCCTCCATTTAAAGTCTGAGTGGCCTGAGTCCTAAGATGGCCGTGCCCTGTGAGAGCAAACGGTTAGATGCTCAGCTGCAGTGCTTTGTGGACCAAGTCCCAGGCCAAGAGTTTGATGACATATTCTGCCCTCAGTTGAGGGGTGGGGGGGAGGGAGCCAAGTCCCATGCTTTTTGGAAGGCCTCTGCTTGAAGAACCAGGACAAGAAGTGGATGTGAGCAGGAGATGAAAAGGAAAAGTGAGCCAGCGTGGAGAGGGGTGACACTTTATTGGGTCGTCATGTGCTCAGTTATGGCAAGCGTGAGTTAGTAGAATCCAGAATTAACCTAAATGAGTGGCAACACATTGGTAATCTTTTGTGCATAACATGCCAGCAGGCTGCCTCCAGGCCTGTCCAGAAACAGTGAAGGAGCATTTGCTGCCCTCCCTTAAGCTAGGGCTCCAAATGAGAACAGGGAGATCTCATTGTAAGTACGAAGCTTTTTACCCTCCTTGGAGATAGATTAAGATGGGTCTGTCTATAACAGTAGAAAAGAGCAAGAGTCTGGTAGCACCTTAAAGACTTACAAAATTTGTGGTGGGGGGTGAGCTTTCATTAGTCTTTAAGGTGCTACTGGACTCTTGCTGTTTTCTACTGCTTTTTACCCTGGAGAAAGTGTTTTTTTGTGTAAAATCTTGACCATCACAGAGGGTTTTTTTTTTTAAAGGGAAGTCCAGTTTAAAGCCAGTTTAAGACACCTAAGAAAACATAAGACAGACAAAAAGAAGAATTAAGGATCGTTAGCAAGGATGGGGTTAGTGGCAGGTGAAGGGAAAAGGCTTGTCTGCTAGAACTCAACCTTTACACACTAAGACCGCCTGGAACTTACCTCCCCCTCTGTCTAATAGCCTTACCAAGCAGGATGCCGTGTGGCTTCTCTGATACTATTTTCAGATCTCAAGGATCTCCGGATCCTGGACTTGGCAACTGTTATATGGATTTTGTAACGTAGCAACATTTACTTAAAACAAGAATAGTTTATTTATTGATTTGATTTGATTTGCACCCCGGATCCCCCGGCCGAGCCGCCTTTTCTCCCTGGCGCGATCAAACGCCGGGGAGGAAACACGGCCCTAACCGGGAGCCGGCCGAACTGCGCATGTCGGAGCATGCGCAGTTCGGCTCCGGCCTGGGGTTGTGCCGGCACAAGGACGCGCTGGCAATCAAACGCCCAGGTAGAAGCGCCGCGTCCACTTGAACCACCGAGGTAGGTGGTTCAGTTTGAGGCGCAGTTTCCCGGGAAAGGGCCAGTTCGGGGACGGAATCACGGTGCTTTACAGATGTTGTGGTGTGATCGCGCCAGTTTGACCCGCCTGGTGTGATCGCGCCGGTTTGACCCGCCCCCGAACTGTCCCGCTCCCGGGCCAAATCGCCTCGTGTGAACGGGACCCCAGGGCGGCTTACATAAAATTACAACGGATAAAACAACAATATAAGTATCTGCATAAAACAATATAAATAGCTGCATAAAACACAACATGGTTACGATGGTGATACAGTAGTTAGCAGCGTGTGTAATAAACATACCGTGAGCAGTTGATTTCCCTGTCGGCATGCTTAGGCTGGGTGATGATCTTGGGCACAGCGTCTTAGATAGTTCGGTGCGGCTCCTTACCTGAAGGCCTGGTGGAAGAGCTCCGTTAGTGTGAATTTGTGGCATCTATATTTGGATCTTCCTGGGAATATAATTAGAAAGGTGTTTAACTCAAGTACTGAATGTATTTAAAATGGCAAGTTGTGTGTTTAAGTTACTTAGAGAAACAGACTTCATCTCAATGTAAAATGTATCACCAGATCAACAAGCGTAGTGGGCCCACCCTGTGCTTTGAACCTGATCTGAAGGTGTTGCTTTTACTTCTTCCAAGCTCTGGAAGCTCTGAGATCAGAGAATTTGTGTTTAAAAGCAAATGTTAATACCATTTAATTGAAACACTCTGCGCAGATCACCACAGCTGCTTTATTTGCTGTTTCTGGCTGTTCCAGAAACAACCACCTTGATTTGTGGTTTTTCAATTTCTGTGGTTCCCGGTGTTCTTAAAGCTGTCTTGTAAAATTAGATAACATATGTGTAAGGAGAAGTAATTACTCGATACTTTACCAAGAAAGACATTTAACAGAGGCAAAGGCAACTGACAGCAGGTGCACCGTAGATGCGCAATCCTTTAGCGAACTAATTTTCTTCTCTCTCACTCTTTTCTTTAAAAGACTGTGTAGTTGATAATCCTGGGAGTTCGCATTAGAGCGAAAATAACTTTGCTATGAAGAGTACGTTATTGCTGTTACTGGATGGAAAGCTGTGGTGACTTTCTGTTCTATTTTCCCTTTTATATATCCCCTTTACCTACTTGCTTATTATCTGTCTTTTAAGTGCAATATTTGGTGAACGTTGAATAGTTCACAGTTGCCTGTCTTCTTAAGGATCATTAATCTTTTTAAAGTGTTTGTAAAACTGCCTTATACTGAATCAGACCATTGGTCAATCAAGATCAGTACATTTTCTACTCAGACTGGCAGCCGCTCCCCAGGGTTTCAAGTGGTGGTCTTTCATATCACCTACTATCTGGCCATTTTAACAGGCGATACCAGGGATTGGAGCTGTGGTGGCTCAAGTGGCTAAGACGTTGAACTGCAGGCTGTGAAAGGTCGATAGTTCAGCAGTTGGAGACCTGGGTTGCCACATGACGGAGTGCGCTCCCGTCTCTAGTTCCAGCTCCTGCCAACCTAGCAGTTCGAAAGCAAGAAATTGCAAGTAGATAAATAGGTACCACTTCAGTGGGAAGGTAACAGCGTTCCGTGCGCCTTGGTGTTTAGTCACGCCGGCCACATGACCACGGAAACGTCTTCGGACAGTGCTGGCTCTTCGGCTTTGAAACGGAGATGAGCACCGCAACCCTAGAGTCGGATTCGACTGGCTTTCGAGCAAGGGAACCTTTACCTTTTTACCAGGGATTGAACCTGGGACCTTCTGCATGCCAAGCAGATGCTCTACCACTGAGCCACAGCCCCTCCCTGTAACAGCTCATATGAGCCTCGTGCACAAGGAAGCCAGTAGGGAGAATTGTGATCCCCATGTAGTGTCTTCACTTTACCAGGCACTCAAAAGGTCAAGTCAGAGGTGGCGAGAATTCTAGCATTGAGCAGTGAGCTTTCCTGTCTCTGAAGAAATCCCAGGATGGGCTCACAGTTCTGCTCCTGCCATCTGGTGGTGGTGGAAAATGCTGCCAGGTCACAGCCAATTTATGGCCATTCCCCTCATTGTTGTGAGCACCAATGTTAAATGTATAATGTAATCTGGTTGTTTTATTTGGTTTTAGTGTTATGTGTTATGTATGGCAATTGCCTCTTGTGAGCCCATGTGGAAGGGCGGGATATCAGCCAAATAAATAAATAAATAAATTGGATTTTCAAGGCAAGAGACGTTCAGAGGCAGTTTTCCATTGCCTTCCTCTGCACAGCAACCCTGGACTTCCTTGCTGGTCTCCTGTCCAAGTACCAACGACAGGGCTTTTTTTGTAGAAAAAGCCCAGCAGGAACTCATTAGCATAAGAGGCCCGCCTGCCTCGGAGCCGCTGGGGGGGTATTTGCTCTCCAGGCTTTCCCTCTGTAGCCACGCATACAGAGGTTTTGGCTGTAGTGGGCGTGGCCAATTCTGAAGCCAGCCGGAACTCCGTTCCTGTGTGTTCCTGCCCAGAAATAGCCCTGACCAACGGCCTCTGCGCTCAGTCACCCTCTTTCGGGAGGTTCTTTTTGTCTGCCGCAAGTTCACATTTTATTTAAAACCTTCATATGCACAGCTCTTTGGTTAAAAATCACTGGAGGCAGTTCCCAACCTAAAAATGCAATGTGAAACTAAAAGCAGACGAACACAATGAACAAAGATCTAGCAGCAGACCATGGGAATTGAAAGAGTACTATGCCAAAAAGCTAACATCAAACAGCAGTGAAAAGAACAATTAAGAGCGTTCCTGCCCAAAAATAGCCCTGACCAACGGCCTCTGCACTCAGTCACCCTCTCTCGGGAGGTTCTTTTTGTCTGCAGCAAGTTCACATTTTATTTAAAACCTTCATATGCACAGCTCTTTGGTTAAAAATCACTGGAGGCAGTTCCCAACCTAAAAATGCAATGTGAAACTAAAAGCAGACGAACACAATGAACAAAGATCTAGCAGCAGACCATGGGAATTGAAAGAGTACTATGCCAAAAAGCTAACATCAAACAGCAGTGAAAAGAACAATTAAGAGCAGCATCAGCATAATCAACACCCTCAAATGTGTAAAAGTCAAGTCACGGCTGTCTTACGGGCAACCCTGCAGGGGTTTGCCATTGCCTGGCTCTGCATGGCAACCCATCCAAGTATTAACCAGGGTCAACTCCGCTTATCTTCCCAGACCCAACAAGCTCAAGCTAGCCTGGGCCATGCAGGCCATGGCGAAACACCTGTATAAAAGGTGTTAGAGAAACATGTTCAAATTAAAAATGCCCGGTGAACCAAAATAGCATGGAGCCAAAATTCTAACAAACTTGTCTGCATGAGGGAAGGGCTGGGGAGAGAGAGAGATTTTCCCTAAGAGAATCTGTGGGTTGGGGTGCATGTTGCACAGGATACCTTAAGCTGGAGACAAATATTCTGTTGTCTTCTTTGCTCGGGAACTGAAGGACGTTTGGAGGGAGGAAATGCTGCTCGTGGCACGTACACTTGCCCCGCTTTTGCCTCTGGCAAACCATTTTTTTTTTTAGTCAACACCCTGCAAGACCAGTTTGACCAGAAACAATGGTAGGAAAAAAGAATATTGGGGCATCATGCAGAATAGTGCCTCTCTCCAAGCATGCTCAGCGCTTCTAGATTCTTTGACACTTGCTTCAGTTCCTGAGCAAAGAAACGTCGTGTCTTGTTAATGCCAAAGTAACATTATAACATTAGAAGAAGAAGAGAAGAGATTGGATTTATACCCCGCCCTTCACTCGGAGTCTCAGAGCGGTTTACACCCTTCCCCTCCCCACAACAGACGCCCTGTGGGGTAGGTGGGGCTGAGAGAACTTGTGACTGACCCCAGGTCACCCAGTTGACTGCATGTGCAGGAGTGGGGAATCAAACCCGGTTCTCCCAGATGAGAGTCCACCGCTCTTAACCACGACACCAAACTGGCTCTTGTGTTGGCATATTTTGCAGAAAACACTGGGATGTGTTGGAGTCAGCTGTTGCAAATTCCCAAGAGGCAGTTTGCTGAATGGGATCCACTGTATACACGGAAAGGTGGTAGGCCTGTTTCTGTGTTGCTTCTGCTTAATTTTCAGCAGTGGCTGGAAATTATCTATCTTCTACTAAGGAAAATTAAACAGGGGCAATTGTAGGCAACCTTTAGGACAGCAGTTCTCAGTGTGGGGCCCAAGATGTGTCAGCTGATGTGTTTTAGGGAATCTGTTGGCTTCTTGAGTCTTGGGGAAGCAAACAGACTTCATTGGAACAGTCCGGTTGCTCCCTAGGAAGGCTCTGAGCCCATCACTCACAGCCATTCACTCTCAGCTTGGCCATATGCGCAGATTTTCTTATGCCCCAGAGTTGTGCTTTCTTGGAAACTGAAACCAGACAGCAAAGAACTGATCCTGTCCCAGTTGCAGTTGTTTTGTGATGCCTCCCCTCCAATTAGGGTGGCCAAGTCTGGATTGGGAAACACCTGGCCATTTTGGGGCTAGAGCCTGTGGAAGGAGGGGTTTGGGGAGCGGCAGAACCCCCAGCAGCATCAAATGCCATACAATCCACCCTCCAAAGCTGCCACTTTCTCCAGGGCAGCTGATCTCGGTCGCCTGGAGATAAGTTTTCCAGGCTCTGCCTGGATGTTGGCAGCTACCTCCGATAGCAGAGATTTTAATTGGCATTGACCTTAGTGGTAGCAGTTTGTGGTGGTGCCCACTACCCTTTCTCAAATCGCACGAGTCCCCACAAGCTCAACAAGGTTGTGTAAACCCTGTTCAAGGATGGGAGGAACAGCGACACGGAGCGCTGTAAGAAGATTTACACGCAGTCCGGAGCTGCTTCCTTAAGATGGAAACTCACATTGGAATAGCTTTGCTAGTAGTGACTTGGAAATGTGCACTGTGATGTCAGATACATAATGCCCATGTGTCAGGGTTAATTATGTGAAGGGAAGTGCCTGAGCTGGGTGGCTTAGGCTAGCCAGAATGTCTTGGATCTCAGGAGGTCAGGAGGGATCAGCCCTAGTTAGTATCTGGACGGGAAGCCACCAAGGAATACTAGGGAAAGTGCCTCATAGAAACTAGATTTCTAACATTTCATTGATAGATAGAGATGTGAAGGCCCAGGAAAAAACTGGAAAAATTCAGGGAAAAACACACGGTTTTTTCCGTTTTTGTTTTTTTCCGAAAAATTGGAAAAAGAAAAGAAAAAAATGGATTATGGAACATTTTCTTTTAACATGACGAATAAAATATTTTAAGACAAGGTGTTCAAATATTTCCCAGATCATTTCTAAAAAATATGTATGGTATCAGATTGATCTAATTTTTGTGCACTGAGGACAAGCAAGTCCTAGGTTACAAACTGAATTCTCCAATGCAAGAACAAGACACATTTCTTCTTTTTAGGAGGTGCTATTGTTACAAGAAAAGAAAAAGGTTTCAGTTTTGTTTTTGCATGTGGGTGGGTATTCTGTTTGTAATAATTGTTTGGATACACTATATTTTTAATATGCTAGTTGTGATAATTTCATGCCAAGTAAAAATGTCCATAGTCATATTTTATGTTCCTAAAGTAACAGAATGACTTTCAATCTAGAAAAGACAAAAGAAATGCTAATGTAGCATTTTTTTCAATTTTTCCGAAAATTTCCGTTTTTTCCCGAAATTTTCCCAAAAATCCCCGTCCCCCCCCCCCAAAAAAAAAAACCCAGTTTTTTTTCCGAGCTTCAAAATTTCCGGAAATTTTACATCTCTATTGATAGATATAATTAACACAGAAATGATTTGTTTGTTTTAAATTACTCATTAATAAGTTTATAACAAAAAAATCAGAAGTGACAGCAGCAAGAGGATTATAAGAATTAAGGCTAATTTATAATTAATATGTTATGCTGAAAAGTTGTTTGGTAGTCTCTTTCCTTATTCTGCTTTGTAAACTGTTCAAAAGACAGAGTGGATCAGAGATAGAATCCATACCATTTAGTCTGAATTATTTACGTGTTGAGACTCTAACCCACAGAATGCAGTTTTACATTGAACTGGAATTACAGTTTGGTGTAGTGGTTAAGTGCGCAGATTCTGATCTGGGAGAACTGGGTTTGATTCCCCTCCACTTGTAGCAGCTGGAAGACCTTGAGCAAGCCATAGTTCTGTCAGAACTGTTCTCTCAAGGACAGTTCTGGAAAGAGCTCTCTCAGTCTCGCCTACCTCACAGGGTGTCTGTTGTGGGGAGGGGAAGGGGAAGGAGTTTGTAAGCCACTCTGAGACTCCGAGTGAAGGGCGGGGTAGAAATCCAATCTCTTCTTCTTCTTCAGTTGGCATGGTCACTAGCATCCAGACTCTACAAATACAAATAATAGCTGTGATCTATGGTTTTGTTGTGATAAAAAGTTTTTTGGGATTTAATTTTTTTTTAATGTGTGTGTTGCACATTTAGAAAAGAAAACATGTTTGGAAATGAAATACGTGTGTGTAAGACAAGAAGAAACATAGCCTTCATTTCTAATTTGTTTGTGAACGGAAGGCACAAATCCTGCAGCTTAATTCTCCATCTGATTAGAGTACTGTTACCAACTTGATAGGTTGAAAACAGCCAAGATCTAGGCAGTGGCTCTGCCTCCTGGGACACAGAGTAATAACAATCAAATGAAGATGTATTAAAATGTAATATTACTTCCACTCCATGGGGACTATATAAAAATCAGAGCCCAGAAACTCTTCTAGTCTGTCTCACTTGCTGATTGCTTCACATTCAGGGTGTGTTTTATTTTGTAAACAGGCATAGTTTTTGAAGCAAATAAATCTATCAGACCAAACCTTTCACAGGATTTCCAGTGCTTTTAAACATGATGATTATGCAGAGAGGGCCAAACTGGTAGTGGATGTTTCAGCCAAGTAGCTGCATTAGAGTCCTTCAGCTATAAACCATGTTTACAGTGTATTTTACAATTTTTCTAAGTTGTCTTTAACATTTTACAGTTTCCCTTAACTGCCATTAAAAAAAGTGACACAAAGCAACAGTAATAAAGCCCTGACCTTGCATTGCTTACAGAATCATAATTCCTGCACCTTCAAATGAGTATGACTTAGAAAGCTGAAATAAATTAACATCTCAATGAGGAGGGTATCTGGCTTCCGCATCCTGTGAACCACTAGCCCAAATGCAGCCCCTAAGGAAGGAGGCCTTCCAGATTGTCACCCCTCTAAGGTTGCCAATCCCCAGGTGCTACCTGGGGATCTCCCGCTACTACAAGTCATCACCAGACAACCAAGATCAGTTCCCCTGGAGAAAATGGCTGCTTTTGGAGGGTGGACTCTATGGGATTGTCCCCTTCTGAGGTTCCTCCCCTCCCCAGACCCCACCCTCCCCAGGCTCCCCCAGCCAAAATCTCCAGGTATATCCCAACCAATATGAAGAAATTATAATGAAGGCACTTCGATCTTCACGGCAAACGGTTGGATCCAGCCAGGTTTTCTGCTCGCTTTGCCCAATCCCTTATCTTCTGACTCAAGCTCCCCCTTCATATGACAAGCCCATGATCTTCAACACAGCCTTTTCGGTAGGATTGTCAACTCCCAGGTGGCACCTGGAGATCTCCAGCAATTACAATCACTCTCTGGATGACCAATATCGGTTCCCCGGGAGAAAATGGCTGCTTTTGGAGGGTGGACTCTGTGCTATTATGCCCTGCGGACGTCCCTCTCCTCCCCAAATTCTGCCCTCCTTAGACTTCACCCCCCAAAAAAGAAATCTCTCAAGTGTTTCCCAACCCAGAGCTGGCAACCCTACCCACCCCCCATGACAAAAACACATCTGTTCTTACAGTCCTGGTTGGAAAGCAAAACCAGAATATTTCTCAACCTCTTGGTGGATCATCATGCACATTGGTCATCCTTTGGTTCGGTGGCTCACAGGTTGTGTGGGCCTGCACTCTCTCTTTGAGTGTAATCTGCAGAAAACCTTCTGCTTGACTAGGGCTGCCAAGTGGGGGCGGGGAAACCCCCGCTTTGGAGGCCCAATTTCCGCCGTGGCGGAATCGGGCCCTGGGGGGAACCCCCCCCCCCCCGAAGCTGGGTCACCAGGGGTGACGCAGCCACGTCGCTCACATTGGGGGCGTGGCCCAGAACGTCGGGGGGAACCATATGGTCCCCCGACGATCTGGGCCATGCCCCCAATGTGAGCAACGTAGCACGAAGCGCGCACGCACATCTTGGGAGAGCTCCCGGAGCCCGACAAGGCTCCCCCGCTGGCAAGGGTGAGTACACTTGGCAACCCTATGCTTGACTTGAATGGTGTAGACATGGCTTTTAGAGCCCAGATTTTAAAAGCTGAACTTTTTATACCCAGCTTGCAAACCAGAATTCACCTTCTGGGTTGCTGGGTGAATGAATGGCAGTGTTCAGATTCAAACTTTTAGGCTGCTGCTCCTGAATAACTTCCACACTGAGCTTCCTAAAAAACTTCGGGAGGGTGGGCCTCAAGAAAGAGCCAGTGGGCTACACGTTGAGGACCCCTGATTTAGAGATATTTCGCAATCACTCTGCTATATACTCATCTTTCAGAATGTATTAGAAGTTCAAAGCAGTGTCATCTCTTAGACCCTAGGCAAAGTGGCTGACATTTGGATAACTGAGGCTGAATGCCAATAGTTTCTCCCCTCCACGTGGTGGTAGAAGTGGAATAATAAACTAAATAATTAACAGTTTGCTGCCCTATAACAGTGCCACCTGGATGGCCTCATCTTGCTTGATGTTAAGGTCAGACCAGCTCACTAGCAACTTTTGTTGAGAAAATATTTCACTTTACTGCATTATTTAATTGCCGGAAATAGGCTTTCCCAGTTTTTCTGTTATTGACTTGTCAGATGATATTTGGAAAGTGTTTCAAATAGCTACATTTTCAGTTAAAGGATTTCTTTGCTGCAATATTGTTTGCCAAATGTTCATTGAATCTCAAGACTTTGATAAATGCATATTTTAGCAGAGGTTGCACTTCTGCAAAACCAGGCATTGTAATTATAATTTTATGGAAGCCGGACACATTGGGATCCTTAAAGGTTACTGGTCTTTGAGTTTCCTTCTATGATCTCCTTTGATGTGTCAAAAGGCTGAATCCATGTGTCACTAGACAGTGTGCTATTATTGTGCTATAGCAACGATTTGCAACCGGGTTATCCTTTGTGGCTCAAGTGGTTAAGACGCTGAACTGCAGGCTGTGGAAGGTCGGTAGTTCAGCAGTTCGAGGCCCGGGTGCCGCAAGACGGAGTGAGCTCCCGTCTCTGGTTCCAGCTCCTGCCAACCTAGCAGTTCGAAAGCAAGAAATTGCAAGTAGATAAATAGGTACCACTTTGGTGGGAAGGTAACAGCGTTCCGTGCGCCTTGGTGTTTAGTCATGCCGGCCACATGACCACGGAAACGTCTTTGGACAGCGCTGGCTCTTCGGCTTTGAAACGGAGATGAGCACCGCAACCCTAGAGTCGGACTCGACTGGCTTTCGAGCATGGGAACCTTTACCTTTACCTTTTATCCTTTGTGGTCAAGCCAGTCTAGTTGCAAAGGATTGTTGTAGCACAGTAGCTAATGATGTGTAGATGCAGCCATATGGAAGTTCACCCGTAGGTTGTTTGTAATGAAGTGAAGTTGCCTATACACCACAAGATAGGCAAGTAAGGAGGAGGCATGCAGACGGCCCTCTGAAAAGGTAGCTTAAGCCTTGGCAGATTCCTGCAGTTTAACAATAACAAGTCAAAACAGCCATTGTATAGTCACCCTCTCCGTTGCTGTATTTCTATACATTGTCTTCCAGTGTGCAAGCACAAGGGCAAAAACAAAAGAGGTCATAAAAAAAGAGCAAAGATGCATTTGATTTATGTCCAAAACTGGTTCTCAGTATCGATTTTCTTTTCTCTGGGGCTGGGAAGGGGGAAGATCCCAACAAAACAAAACAATATATCTCCATTATTTTCTGAGTCTGGCAGTGTAGTTGTACACATCAGATCTGGTTTTCCTCCCCACTGAATTACTCGTTTGAAAAATGCACCCAAGAAGCTGAAAAATAAAGTTTGGCTGACTATTCTTGTGGAAGATGGAAAAGCACAATCGGAGAGGGGGAAGCTCGGGCAGGATCCGCTCTTGAGGAGAATGGAAGAATCCAGGAAGGAGCGGCAAGAAGGGAAGTTCACATAGTGAGGAATTGAGTTACGCACACGAGGAGGGAGAAGTAGAACAAAAGCCAGAAGTAGATCAAAGGCAAGCCAAAAAGTTTGTAGTTTTTTGCAGCTAGTGAGAGGATTAGAGAAAGAAAAATATCACCATGGGGCTGGGGAGACACTTCGGGAAAGGTGGTGGGAGCCGGTGAAGGACATCGGAAATGTGCATGAGCTATGTTTTTAAAAAAATACTCCCCCAAAATCCCAAATGCAAGATGTCTGTGTGTGTGGGGGGGGGATAACTAAAGGGAACTGAAAGAAAAAGAAGACTTATGGGGGCCCTAGCTGAATTAATCTCTCAGATGAAAAGGGAGATTCTTCTAAGTGCAAGAAGCACCATTTAATTGCTTTTTCTCCACGGGAACCCCCTGCAAGCACTTTCATGGCCTTTCTTTTTCTCTCCCCCTCCCCTTCATATCTTAGTTAAGTGACCAGATGTCAGTGCATATGTACTTGAAAGACAAAAGGACACACAGAGAGGAAGAAAAGTGCCAAGAAAGCATGTTGATCGCAAACTTTTAACAGGTTTATAATTAACTGTCTGAATTAAGATTGTATTGACGTTATTAGTCGAGCCAGGCAATCTGCCCTGCTGTTTCTGCTCAAGAGTATGTAAGATTGTTTGCAGTGTCAAACTCCTTCTACATAGATAGCATAAGATTGCGTTGGTGGCCTGGAGACTCCATCCAGCCTATCAGGGACTGCAGAGAATTCTTCCTTTCTTCCAGTTGGTAATTGAAATGCCCAGGAGCTAGCCACATTTCCACCCTTTGCAGCCGTTTTGAGCAACTATCCTTGCATGGCTTGGGACCACCTAATCTCATATGAACCTACCCGACCTTTACAGACATCACAGAGCCAGTCTTGGCGACGTGTTAATTCTCAGGGCTGTCAGCATTTCACAGCCTTTTCTGGGTAAATGTGAATGGCATAAGTAAAATCTGGACCAATTAAATCTGCTTTTCAGTTTTGCTGCTTAACTTCACTTGCTGATGTCCAAAATGTTTTTGGTTTTATTTTCAAACAGCAACTTCCAATGGATCACTGGAGGGCTTGGATAACCAGGAGGGAGGGGTGTGCCAGACAAAAGCCATGAAGATCCTCATGAAAGTTGGACAAGGTAAAGACCACCTGTTGGTTTCATCCAGCCACTTTGATCAGCATCCCCCTCCCCTTAGCCCCCCTCCAGCTTTTGCTAAGAGGGCAAAACCACATGCCAGGGTAGCCTAGGTCAGCCTGCCTTCCCGTAGCTGCTGAGGCAAAGCTTATTTTCTGTACCTAACTTCTGGACAGGTTTTGTAGGACAAGCGTTAATGCAGTCAGATCTCTTCACTGAAGACCTCTTCTTGGAAGGAAAGGTCATCCGTGAACGACATGCGCTCCAGTTATTCTTGCTTGTATGCTAAAAATTAAACGTGCAGGTTCACAGCTCAAAAATTATTTAAAACAAACAAAAGGGAGAGGGAGCTAATGTTTCCATAGTTCGCATGTTACAAATCATGGCCAAAAAAAGATATATTTTTTTTGTTCATTGTCCTCCCCCCCATACACAGATAACCTATTGTGTAGTCCACTACCTTCCCAGGAAAAAATATATTCTTTCTAATTAGAGGTTGGTTAGTAGTCAGTCAACTTGCTTGGCTATACTGAAATGTCATCTGCAAAGGTTTCCTGCTGGTTTCAAGAACCTCCTTCATTTTCTACCAAAGGCCTCATTATCTAAACTTTTGAAATAACTAGTATAGCAAACTCTTTTTTTTTGCTTTAATTATGAAAATTACACTCTCCTATCTCCTTGTACTCCTAAATAAAGGATCTTGTGTTCAAAGCCATTCATGCCTCATGAAAATTGATAACCGGCTTATAAAGCAGATTACTATTAGTTTGTAGTGAATCATTTGTGTTCTTTCAGTTCCCAATTCTGGTGGGTTCCCAAATAATGCTGATCCAACTAAACGCCCGGAACAGGAAGCTGGTACCAACGGGAAAAGCTCTACAACAAGTCCCTTTGTAAAGGATCACTCAGGTAAACAGGACAGCTTTTAGATCTTCGAGGAGATTATTTCAAAGGCTATTTTTTCCATACATTTTCTATAATAATACAGTTTATTAGATGATTAAAATAAATCATTTGCATAGGGAGGCAGATCAAAAGTGTGTGTTCTGATGCACCAGTATGTGGGAGGTCAAAGCTGTTTACTTTGGCGAAACCAGGCCCTTCTCTTCATTAGCATTTGACACTTAAATTTAATTGTTCCGCATGAGGATGTTATTGGCTTGCAGAAATGGGCATTGATCTAAACAGTTTGATAACTGTAGGAGCTGCCTTGCCAAAGAAGGGAGGCTTTATGATCACTGGCTGCAGTCCAGCACAGAGTTAAGCACCCTTAGCTCCTGCTGATTTCAAAGGCATTTAAGCATCTTAGCTGTGTGCTGGATTTTAGCCACTGTCTCTCGTTTCTGTTATGAAGAGCTTCCTGGTTAGCACTTTATAAGGCTTGCTTTAGTACATGTTATAATTACAGCAGTAATCTTTTGGCTGATCACATCTTTGCTCTGTAACTTGTATCAGCTCCGTAAATGACTGATCTCATTCGTGGATGATTATAAGATGCCTGTTTAAACCTCCAGAATGAATACACCCCTTCCCACCACACACACACATACTCTTAACATCAGCTTCTTCTCTTTCCTTTTCTGGTTGGATCTGAACAAGAAAGAATATACTGGACAAGATTGGGGGGAGGGAAGAAATAATGGCAGTTTTTAAGATCTCTTGCAAAGCTGTAGTGGGTGCCAGTTGACCTCACGGGTTCTCAGTTGTGTTTTCACATCCTCCCCCCCCCCCAAAACATTATTTCCTACCATGCTAATGTCTCTTTTGCTTGGGAGTTATCAAATAGGCATCAGGAACTTTGCAACTAAGGTTACCGCGTATGAGGAAGGGGGCTTGTACACATTAATTTAGCCTTTGCAACAGTATCCCATCTTGACATAAGCATCCAGCTGTAGTGAAATGATTCCAGATCTCCTCATTGCTCCAAATGTAATTAATTAATCCAGCAGCGTGTGACCTGCTGATCTATTTATATCATTGTTTTCTGCTGTTACGGGCTTATGCCCCTGCAGCTACACGGGATTCTTGTTGTCCCCCTTGCTACCAGCTACGTTCAGCACACATAAGTGCTGTCCTTTCTACCTCAAGTAGACCAAAAGGTCCCACTGAATGGGCACAAAAGCTCAAAGCGAGAATTTTTTGGCTCCTTCACACATAATTTTTTTCCTGTGTCCTGGCCATAATGCACCAGAGCTAGGAATCTGTTGCACTAGGGTTTAGTAGGACCCTGGCACTTGTGTGCGCCCGGATCAGTTGACACCCCCCCACACACACACATGTCAGTGATAGTTCTGGAACTTATGAAGCCGTCTCTTCTGACCTGGATGATAAGTTTGTTACCTAAAAGAAACTGCCACCAGCATGAGGTCAGACGCCAGCATGAGACTCCTTTTTTTGTAATTTCCCTGGATGCACAACAATAAAAACCTAAAACTAGATGGAAATCATAACTAATTCAGATCTTGGAAAGTTTTCCTCTGCCTTCCACCCCGCTTTGATGTCCTGTGATCTATTGCAAAGATAGAAAACAGGCACACATTGATAGAGGTTAGTTGAAATTAGTGTCTGAAACAGAAAGTGGTAAAGGCTATTCTTCTGCATTTTTCATTTCCCTGCCTTGTCCCGTTTAACCGCTTTAAGCTGACCAACATCTGTTCAGACCTGGCGTGCATCAAAGAGTGCCTTGTCAGTGCCTGTCCTTGCTGTTGATGAACGATGAGAGATGAAAAGGAACACAAGTGTGGTTTAGGAGCAACATAAAAGCAAAAGAGCAACAGACGGGAGGCAGGCTTAATATGAACAGGCCGTCTTTGACTGGTTGTATCTAGCTGTCTTGCAGGGTAATTGATTTGTCAAAGTTCACTTTGACAGTCGAGTCTTTCAGTGCTGCAGAGTGGTGACGGGACTTGATTATTTTGAACTTAGCTCTCTGTCGTCTCTCTTTTCTCCCCTCTCCTCTGCCCAATCCCATTCCTAGGTTCCAACACAGATGGCAGCAAAGCTGGTCATTCCAGTATCCTTGGTTCAGAGGTGGCCTTATTTGCAGGGATAGCTTCAGGGTCCATCATATTCCTCATCATCATCATCACGCTGGTGGTTCTGCTGCTGAAGTATCGGAGGAGACACCGGAAGCATTCGCCACAGCACACGACGACTCTGTCGCTCAGCACATTAGCCACCCCGAAACGCAGTGGGAACAACAACGGGTCCGAACCTAGTGACATTATTATCCCTCTGAGGACTGCAGACAGTGTCTTTTGCCCCCACTACGAAAAGGTCAGCGGCGACTATGGACACCCGGTGTACATAGTCCAAGAGATGCCCCCTCAGAGCCCAGCGAACATTTATTACAAGGTCTGATGAACGCTCGGCATGGTACCTTTGGGAACTCTTTTCTGGCCAAATGCTATCCATGACGGGGTTGGTTTGCGGCAAACCCCCATGCAGGTTACTGGACCGGGTGTGGCGGAGGCAACAGCAAGGGGCCCCCCCACCCTGTTACAGAGAGACGGACAGCTTCTCTAGTCTGTAGAATTCCTGCCTTGGTGGACAAGCTTTGGCTTGGGAGCTGGAAGAATTTACATAGAAGATACCTATACCAGTTGCTGTACATTCATCACCTTCTAAGCCATGTGCTGCAGGTGTTCAGGCACGTACGAAAAGAAAAGCCCAGAGAAGATGAAGCAATTCATGGATGATAATGGTTTCAGGCATTCTGGGAAGAAGCTTTAAGTCATCCACCTTGAAACGAAGCCCAGTGACTCTGTGTGCGTGCTTCTCTCTAAGTGCTTGTGGATTTGTCATACAGAACCTTGGCTTTTAAGTAAGACTTTTAATCATTTTTTTCCCCTTGCTTTTAGTCTGTCCCTGTGTTGCATTTTACTTCACTTAGGTAGCATTCTTCACATGCAAATCATTTCTCTACACATCCTGCATTGCTGTTGGGAAAACATAATGTTTTTTGCTGTTCCATATTCCCATCCTTTTCTGATAGCGGCCCCACTTGAATGGGATAACACTCTGGGAGAATTTGGGCTTGCTAAAAAAAAGAAAGAAAAGGGAATCTTCCAGCTGAAAGATAGCTCGTCAGCAGAGTCAGATGTAAGATGAGGTGGCGCGGTATGGGGAAGGGAAAAGGGTAGGGCTGATCGACCCGCTGCCGCCTCTGAAATCAACTGGACAATGCCTGACAATTTAGGTAGCACAGCACTTTGGAGTTCTAAGAGGCAAGCAAGTTAGGGGACGCAGTAACAACAGGCAGTGGATTAGGGCTGCGCTTGAAGGACACGGAGGTTATTCTCAAGTAGCAGCGTATAGGAGAAACTAGTTCTCTCCCTCAAAGTAGGACAAAGAGAGGGGAAGTCGGTGATTGTGCCTGAAAGACAAGACAATAGAAGGCCATCGGTGATATATTAGGGGCAGGATGACTGCGGTACTGTACCAGCAATAAGATGTACAGCTTTGAAGAAGCTGGAGCAGAATCTTGGCTTGCTTCAAATGACACTTGGTTTTTAAAAGCAGGCTCAGCTGCTATAGTTATCACATTTTAACTAATGGGGAGGGAAAGTGTTTGGGGAAACCGCAACATCTGACCAAGAGGGGGAAAAAATTACAAGCTTAAACTGTCAAGAGGGCTATAATTCCATTGCTGAAAAAAAGAAAGGAAATCCACATCTCTTTTTAAAAAATTGATCAGGATTTTATTTTTCCTCCATTCAAGCCTTTTTTTTTACATTTCTAGTTTCCAGCAGTGCATTTGCAAAGTGATGCCGTAGTGGACACGGCAGTTCCTGGGGGTGTTCTCTTTCAGAATTAAAGCACATATGGTAAACTGCTTACGGTCCATAAAAAATGCAATACATTCAAGACACAAGAGCAGGGGGTAGGGTTTTTAGGAAGGTATGTCTTATTTATAATAGGTGTATAGAACCCAAGGGATATAAAGTAGCAGATTTTGTTTTTATTACTAATATATATATATATAGAAAGAGAGAGAGAGATTGCACAGAATCTATACCAGAAGATGTGAAATTCATCCGCGGCAGTGAAATTAAATCTTAAAATAGTCAGCATTAGAGCAAAACAATTTGGGCAACTACTTCTGGGAAAGAAATAGCTTCACTCCGAAAAGAACAATACTGAGAGGAAATACAAAAATAACAAAGCCCTCTAAAGCTGTCTTTCATAACAGTAGACTAGGAAATACAAGCCCCAAAATACCACAAAGTCAATGTAAGTGCAGCATACATTTTAACAACAACAAGATAATTCTGGTAGGGTTCCGCCCCGCCCCCCAGTGTTTTGTGTTCTCTTCCCCCCCCCTTGCCTTATGGGATGGAATATTCCAGCTAGTCACAAATAGGAGAGTTCCAGTGTAAAGTTTCTGCTTGAAGGATGGTAGTTGTCCTCCCTCCAACCTCTACACCCTGGGGGAAAGGGGGGGGGAATCTACTTATTTATGTGCTATGCAAAATAGATGTCTTTTCACATAGTCCTGTTACCATAGTAACGCTTCACTTTCTGGACTGGAAAGAACATGTAACTACAGCGTTTTAAGGTTCTCAAACCTCCACTGAGCACGTGCAAAAATGTACTGTCATAGAAATGATTACTCTCTGTATTTTCTGAACCTGAAAATGTTGGTCCAAAAAAGGGAGAGGGGGAGAGGAAGGGTGCGAAGGAAGCAGGGTTCTGTGGGAGGTTACCATGGTAACTAACTACAATACAGATGTAGTTCTTTCCTTAAAGCCTTCCTCTCTGTGAATCCATCCATGCAAGATTTTTTTTTCCTTGTAAGTCATTAAGATTTTGTTTTGGGGAGGGGGGAAATGATGGGCCTAGTTTTGTTTTGTTTTTAAATCAACAGTATGTTTAGATGGTTGGTTATATTCTGATTATATACTAAACTGGTCCTTGGGATGGGGGATAGGAGAACTGGACAAATCAATGGGGGAAAGAGCACCCTACAACCAACCGAGGGGGGGGGGGAGAAAAAAGAGCCCCATGTATCTGTGTTGTGTCTCGTGCAGAATAATGACAATCTTACCAACTGTTCCTTTGGTTGGTGTGTTGGTTCAGCTTTGAGAAGTTACTGTAAATGCCTTGCTTTGTGTTACCCCTTGATCACTTAACTTTTTGGAATTTGCACCATCCTGTCTAAAGAGTGAAGATGCTGTAAATAAGTTCAGATTTACTGTATATGGATTTGGGGTGTTACAGTAGCCTTATTCACCTTTTTAAAGTAAATATAAAATAAAAATACACATGGAATACAAGAAAAAACATCTTTTCTTAACCAGATTGTGTATATAGAGCAACATTGGTTTTTTATAAAGTCTAAGCAAGATGTTTTGTATAAAATCTGACTTTTGCTATGTATTTAGCTACAGCTTGTTTAAAGGCAGTGTCATTCCCCTTTGCACTGTATCCAGGAAAAAAAAAAGATATGGTATAAAAAAAGGTTGCCAAATTGCTGCATATTTGTGCTGTAATTGTGTACCATGAATATTTATTTAAGAATTCCTTTGTCCAGTTTGTAAGTAACACAGTATTATGCTTGAGTTACCAATAATTTTCTCTCTCTTTTTTTTTAAACTAGACTGTCATAGATTTGAAATCTGCTTTTTGTTCTCCATTGCAGTTAGCCCCTCCCAGAAAATGAAATCTATGAAAATTCACATTCCGCATCTGTTTCAACTGAATTTGTTCTTTTAAAAAAATAAAATATTTTTTTCCTATGGAAATAATGCCTCCTGTGGGTTTTCTTCCGTTTCCCCCCTCCATCCCCGTACCCACTTCTGTGTTTTGTACACCTTTCAAGGAGATGGCGAATGCAATTCTTGCCCTAACTGTAGGAAGAAAGGTTTCCCTTAACTCCAATGTTCAGTGTGATGAATTTGACCTGGTTAATAACGAGAGTGAAGTGCAAACAGTACAAAGCAGTGGTACTCTTGGGTGGATTATTGTTTCAATCTAACCCTTAATCTCAGTTTGTGAGAATGGACCCATTTCCTTGACTCCTGGGAACACAGTGCAAAAAATCCAAACCCAGATCCCAAAACTCAGTAAGGCTGTGCAAGTACCTTCCTAGGATGTGGGAATCCAAGAGGAAATTAATTCTCTGGTAAATCCTCAAAGAGGATGACACAGTTGCCCAGCCTGTCTCAGGGAGCTGGTTGATTTCCCCCTGATTTCCCCTTTCCCCTTTATATATTTGGTGTGTTTTACTCTGAAAGGAGCTAGGGGTGGGAGGAAAATGCTAGAAGAGACAACATTCTTTCTCCACACAGGCTACATGATGAGGGTCAGGAATTGTGACTTGAGCTAGCACTGACCCTAAGTAGAAACTGTAGTACATACTAGAGTCAGACACTATTCAAATGTTGACATCTCCATAAGAGCAGGCCTCAACAGTATCACTGCTTTTCCTTCCAGCAGCACAGGAAATGAGAACCAATCCTAACAGTCCTTTTAAAAAAAAAATCTAAGCAGATACACCTGTACATTTCCCCCCTAAGACAGTGAAGTGAATAAGTTTGTTTTATCTAGCTTATCTTCCCTTCAAGTTACAAGAGGGACATAAATTAAAGAAGGTTTCTGTCACATGTTGTAATTTATGGTTGTAAATTTTGAGCTTTCATAGGCAATACACTCATTCTTTCTGGTAATTATGCTGGTATTTTTGCTACTGGACAGAAAGAACAGTAAAAAAGAGACAAAAACTAAGTAGTAAAAACAGTGGAGAGAAAAATTGCAAAGCATTTCTGTTCCTGGCATGAGGATCCCTACCCTCGCTCCCCTTTACAGGCTCAGTGATTAAGATTGTGATTGCGCAGGACATGTTATGAAGAATCATGGGAAAGAATCACACTTAAAAGGGTGAAATTTGATGTGACAAGAATGTGTACTTCAAGTACTTTTATGAAATTTCTACATCAGTCTGTGTAATAAAATCCCAAATGGCAATATTATACTGACAATGGGTGCACAATCACACAATCTTCCCTAGATATCATTGAGGTCATATTATGCACTGAGTTTGTCGACGTCTTCTGTGTTCTCACATCCCTCACTGTGGCAATCACCTCATGATGCTATGCATTTTAAGCCTTTTTTCCCCACAAGCAAGGTCCTATTGGACCCCATTGGTATCTTGCCCATCTCCACCCTCTTCAACTGATGACATTAGTATAGCCTCAGGAGCACATGCCTGATGGCTCATCAAAGTTGTTGCTAATAGTGGTGCTCATCCAAAGTGCTCCTTCACTTGATGGATGCTTGGTACCACCCATTTATTTTCTCATTTCATATACATTTACATATTCACCAGGTTTGTCTTTAATATCAACGTCAAAAGTTATCACCAGTCACCATCAGATTCTGGGGTACATGTCTGCATTTCCCGCATATCCTTCCTAGAGCTTCATGATCAAATGTGTATGGTGAGTTCAATGCTGGGAAATTCAGTCCTAGGTGTGTATGGTCTGATTTGGATTCAAACCATGACATACAAAGAGAGCCAGCTTAAGCCTCCCTCCTCCATTTTCCCACCTGAAATAGCCCTTGGTAGTATTTGACCTATTGGGGAACTGAGGAGTACCATCAGTAGACTTAGAGCCCCCAACAGAGCAAAGAACAGCCCTGTTGGGCCGTTTCAGTTTTGGGGGGAAAGTGGGGGAGGAAAGGCTAAAGCTCCTTCTCTTTACACACCATTATTTTGTTATTTTTATTTACATTTGTATTCTGCCTTTCTTTCCTTGCAAGGCAGATAAAATTTTTAAATAAATGATAAAGCTGTATTTTAAAACCATTAAAATTACCTCCCCCCCAAATACACACATTACAGCAATTAGAATGGAGCTGAAATGCATGGAAAACATAAAAACAGTTATCAGTCAGTCAGGCATTTATTACAGCAACAAGCCATAGAACACACATGCTTAAATATAACATTCATAACATTCATATAACTGAATTTAGGACAGTAAAATAAAACTCCGTAAAAATACGGTTGAGCGTAATAAAGTAAAAGAAGAACATAAAACAGAGACTATTAGGCAACTATTATATATTTGATCGTGTATTTTGGATGCAGTAGCATGCTACCCAAAATTTTGCCACAGTTTCAGTAATTGTCGGGTTCCCATCAATTAACAATCGGTTACACTGCTCAGCACCTGATTGCCCCACCATATCTGTTATAAGAGGAGTAATATATTTGTCACGGATCTTGTTATACCAGTTACATCTGAGCATCATGTGCTCAATAGTTCCTATCTCTCCTGAGCCGCATCGACAAAGTCTATATTCAGTAGAGATCCTTTTGAATCTGCCCTCAAGCATCGCGGAGGGGAATGCCTCATATCTGGCTAATGTGAAGGTTTTCCTAAACTTGTGAGTATCAAGCTGTGATAAATAGGACATGGGTTGCAAGCGATATTTGACAGAATCTGGGGCTCTAAACTTAGGACATCTACCAAGATCTGTCTGTCTCTCCATGTCCATCATTCTCTGTTTTAGGGCTGATTTTGCTACATCCCAACGCATACTCAAAACCAAGATCATATAATTTATTATGAACTGCTCTCAACCATTTGGATTGAAAGTTGTCTGAGAGTAACAAGTGGGTTAGTCCCTGAGGATGGAAATTTAGTTTAAGCCAATACTGGAGTGAAGCTAAAGTAATTTTGGCTTCCATTGATATAGCACCTGTCTCTAGACGGATCAGTGTATTCGATACACACCTCGGGACCTGAAGAACTGCTCTGAGAAATTTGGACTGAATTCGCTCTAAGGGGGCAAAACATAAAAACAGTAATTAAATATTGGTTAGGAAGGAGGGATCATTGATAGAATGCTACATGAAACAAAAAAAGCCTTCATGGGCTGGTGGGAGACAGCAACAGAGCGGGACGGATGAAAGAGAGCTCCAGCACTTTGACACCATGACAAGGCCCTCTCCCATTTGAGCCTCGGATTAAGTCCCCAGCACTGAACTTGCAGTACACATTTGATCATGCAGACTGTAACAGGTACTTAGACCCTGAGAAATAGGCCTAATGGAAACAACAGCGTATCAGCATCTTAAAGGGCTTTTCATAGATCATGACAACAAATGAATTAAGTGGTTCTCATTCTGTGGATTTTGATGTTTTGGTTGGGATAAACTCGATCTAGGTTATGTCCCATATTTTTGTATTTACTGAACCTGACAGAATATAATCCCTCCATTTAAAACAAAGGCTCCTTTTAGTCCTTTTGCACAAAGGGCAGCAGAACTGAGATTAAAGACTGAAGTCTTCAACCAACTGCAATTTCTCATACCTGCATATGGCTGTCTTAACAAACTGATGAACAACGTTTGAGTCTAGTGGCACCTTTAAGACCAACAAAGTTTTATTCAAGGTATAAGTTTTTGTGTGCATGCACACTTCTTCAGATACAGTGTATACAGTTCTTCAGATAGCCCACGAAAGCTTATACCGTGAATAAAACTTTGCTGGTCTTAATGGTGCCACTGGATTCAAACTTTGTTTTGCTGCTACTTCAGACCAACATAGCTATCCACCTGAACAGATGTTAAGAATCTTGGTTACTGGTGATAGAAGTTCTTTGCAGGCTAATGAGGGTACTGCATCCTGGGTGAAAACTTCAGTTTGTCAAGGCATCTACTTTTGCATGTTGCAGAAGTCTGCAGTTAGCTGAAGATTCAGTCTTGGCATGGTAGGGAGGAAGAGGAGGGAGGGAGGGAAGGAAGGAGTATGCAAGCCCAGTGATGAAGCAAGTTGTGCTGGCCAAGAACACACTCCTGTGTGTTGTTGAAGGCTAAATAAACTTTTCGTTTATTTGGGACTAGTGAATTCAGCCAAACTTTGTCTTCGTTTTGGTTATCGTTAGAATTTCAGGCAATGGCTTCAATAATGCAGGGACTAAACTGATCTTATCGAGTTTTCGCATGTAAGTCCTTTAAACAGAGCAACTGGTTCATAGATGAGGTAATCTGCATTATCTCCATTTCTTTCTCCAAATATAATCAGTCACCGGAATAGAGTGGCAGTGCCCACGGGAAGTATCATATAACTGACACTGAGACGCTTTTGTGGATATAGGAGCATTTTCACGTGACCGTTCTTTCATATAATGATACATGATGAATCCGGATGTTTTCCACCTACACACACACTATAGCTCTTGCCACACAAATCTGGATTTCGTATGGTGACAATCATGTCTTTCCCTTTCAGTTCAGCTCTTGTTTGCTTCTCTACCATTTTCTTGCAAGGGGGAGTCAAGTTCTAGCTTTGGCAGTGGCATAATACTGTTCTGATCTTCCTCATTGGGAACCCGTTAAGTTCATGGCTGTCCTGAGATTCACACCTAAGTCCGCAAATGCAATACGCTTTGCACTGGACCACAGGCCCACACATTTTATTCAAGAGCTTTCATGTATGTGATTATATGTTCCTTCCATTCAGCAGACAATATGAGTTTTGCAATGCACAGTTGGTTCCATAAATCACTTTAAAGCAAGCTGCTTGGTGCAGAATAGTTGATCGAAGTTACATTTTGCCTACATTTCCTTATGCCTGGATTTTGTAATAAAAAAACTCTGCACTAGTTTAGTACCACTAGTAAGACGGCTAGCGTCACTCTATTGATTTGGAACTCTGCAAGCAAGCAAATAAAACTCCACGGAGTAACGTCATGCCGCTCTTAGCAGAGGCTTGTACGCCTTCCAGAAACATGCCCAGCATAAAGCAAGTTGACTTATAACCCATGGTTTGTAACTTGAAGGGGAAAGATGTACTTGCATCTCAAACTGCTGCTGACATTAATTATCAACTGAGTACAAAATCAGAATTTACTACCTCATTATAAAGCTTGTGGTCCTAGCAAGAGCCCAGCTGAATCAATAGGCTCTAAGTAGAAAATAAAATTCTAATGTACAGTAGTGATCCATTTTGAGAGGAGAAGGAATCCATTAAAGAAAGGAAGGAGCAGCTTGCGGGCTATGCACAAGGAAATGGCATATCCCAAATGTGCAAAGCTATGCTTTAAACGAGGGGGTGGGGGTGGAGAAAAAGAACACCCTTCATTGCCCCTCATATTCCTCCATAATGAAAACTTTCCTGTAGGCAGATTACTTATTGAAAGTATGTAAAGGCAGGAAAACTGGGAATATGATTTGAGTGGAGGCCTGTATCATTAACCAGATGAAGTCTGATTGGCACACAATGCATCAAAGAGGTCAGCACTAATAAAACCAAACAGCACCTTCCAGCAGTCACTGTGGTTCAACAGAGTCATGGCTTCAGTCAGAGGTCTGGGCTTGTGCAAGCGCTGCAACCTCTGAGGCAGGCTAGATGCCGGAACCGGTGTGATCTCTGCACACGCCAGGTTTTTTTCTGGCATGCCTCCTGTGTAGCATGTGAGAGAAAGGAGTGGGGGCAGAGGAACCATCCTGGTGCCTGCACCTATTGGAGTCCTTCCAGGGGGGGGGGGAATGCTGGCAACTGTTTTTATTGGGGATTTTTGGAATCCTGAAAGAGGGATACAAGGGAATGGTCCCGTTCACACGCGGCGATTTGGTCCGGGAGCGGGCCAGTTCGGGGCCAGGTCAAACCGGCGCGATCACACCACCACATCTGGGAAGCGTCCTGCTTCCGCACCCAAACTGGCCCAAACCCGGGAAGAACCGCCGCAAAATGAACCACCTACCTTGGGTAGCAAGCAGGCGTTTGATCGCGCCGCGTCCTTTGCGCCGGCACAACCCCGGGCCGGAGCCGAACTGCGCATGCTCGGACATGCGCAGTTCGGCCGGCCCCCGGTTAGGGCGTGTTTTCTCCCCGGCGTTTGATCGCGCCGGGGAGAAAAGGCGGCGCGGCCGGGGGATCCGTGGGATCCCGCCGCGCCGTGTCAACGTTGGCGCGGCTTTTAAAAGCTGCGCCTTCAAGCGCCTTTTCCCCTGCCGTGTGGCAGGGGCCAATAAGAACCAAAGTCAAAATGAATGTGTGAAATGAACCTTAAAACCTTTCATATTCAGACATGCTGCTAGTTTAAGTGAACCTTAGGTAAAGGTAAAGGTTCCCTTGCTCGAAGCCAGTCGAATCCGACTCTAGGGTTGCGGTGCTCATCTCCATTTCAAAGCCAAAGAGCCAGCGCTGTCCGAAGATGTTTCCGTGGTCATGTGGCCGGCATGACTAAACACCAAGGCGCACAGAACGCTGTTATCTTCCCACCGAAGTGGTACCTATTTATCTACTTGCAATTTCTTGCTTTCGAACTGCTAGGTTGGCAGGAGCTGGAACTAGAGACGGGAGCTCACTCCATCATGCAGCACCCGGGTCTCGAACTGCTGAACTACTGACCTTCCACAGCCTGCAGTTCAGCGTCTTAACCACTTGAGCCACTGCAGCTCCTAAGTGAACCTTGCAGGACATTAAACACTATTCTCTCACTGAAGTAGTTCTCAGCCTACAGATTTACTGTCCATAACCTAGGGAGTGCCAAGTTCATTAGATCAATGGACTCTACATGTGATAGAGTTGCCATCCCCCAGGTAGGGGCTGGAATTGTCCTTGAAGTACTACTCATCTCCGGACTATGGAGATCAGTTCCCCTGTAAAAAATGGCCGCTTCAGAAGGGCAGGCTTGAGGGGTGCCAGCCCCCCCCCTCGCCACTGGTGGGGAGATGGGGGGGTAGGGCTGACAGATCCAGGTTGGGAGACTCCTGGAGGTTTGGGAATAGACAGAGGTTTGGGAATGGAGGTTTGGAAATGGACAGAGACCTCAGTGGGGTACAATGCCACAGAATCCATCTTCCAGACCAACCATTTTCTCCAAGGAAACTGATCTCTGTAGTTTGGAGATGAGCTGCAGCTTTGGGGGATCCCCAGGTCCTACCTGGAGGATGGCATCCCTGGCAGACTAGGGAAAACCAAGCTGGCATCTCTGGCAGACTAGGGAAAACCAATGAGTACACTGAAGAATCCAGAAGAAACAAATGTTCCTTCTGAAGTCCTATTCCCAAGTCTCCAGGAATTTCCCAAGCCAGAGTACACAGCCCTAACGTGACTACTCTTGGAAACTGCCCAGAAATTTCTGCTGCTCTAGAATGTGATGGCATGACTGTCTGCCAGATTTAATTGCATGGAAGGCTTTATGCCAGTGTTTCAGAAGATCAGCTCTGATGATCGCCACTTAATTTTGATGACTCATTTACAATGCTGGTGCAGACTTTTAAACCTCTAAACAGCCTGGATCCAGATCATCTCCTCCTCTAAGAGGTCTGTGTATTAAGGTATTGAGCCTTGTTCCAGATACCTCAGAAGAAAGGCTGGTGACTACAAGGAACAGGGCCTTAGCTGTGGCGGCACCTTCCTGTTAGAATTCTCAGTCTATAGAACTCAGTTTTTTCAGATGGCCTAATCTGTGCAAATTTGTAAAGGACTGGCAAACACTGTGCTGTGTCTTCAGGAGTTTGGAAGATATAATGTTCTGCTCCTGACTTTGTGTGTCAATTTGCTGAGTTTTTTGGAAGGAGGACTAATCAGTTTTATTTTAAGGTTATTTTATTGTTGAATTAATTATTGATTTGCTTCAGTTGTGAGTGCTTTGAAAACCTCTGGTGGACTAAATAGGTACCCAAACAGGCAAGGTAACTCTTCTTGTAGTGATTATGTTGTGAGGAATTAAAATAAGAATTCTTCTGACTCCTCTGTTCCCTCACCCTTTCCATCCAGTCTCCTTCTCTATCTCAACCTCTCCCCCCTCCTCGTGTGGGTGTTCTTTGCCTTTTTCTATAATACTTTCCTGCCTTTTCTTCAACCAAGTCCTTTCCTTTTCTCTTCCAGGCCTCAAGATCATATGGAAATTGACTTCTGAAAACGGAGGAGACTCAAGCTTAAAACAATGTATTTAAAGGACAGTTCAAAATTCTTCTGTAATGCATGGGGTTTTTTTTTAGTACAACCATACCCATAATGTTTATCTTGTGCTTTTGGATTCTGAATAACTGCATTCACAGCTTTTAGGAGTTATGCTAGCCTCCTGCAGGTGGGACCTGGGGATCCCCAGGAGTTACAGGTCCTCTCCAGATGACAGAGATCAGTTCCCCTGGAGAAAATGGAGGCTTTGGAGGGTGGGCTTTACAGCATTGTACCCCACTAAGGTCCCTGTCCTCTCCAGGCTCCACCCCCAAGAGTTTCCCAACCTGGAGCTGGCAGGCCTACCCCTCACACACGCTGGTGGCCAGAGGGGACCTGGCAACCCTGGCTTTTAATGTTTCCCTGAAGGAACAGTTGCACTGCAATTGTAGGCAGAGTTACACTGTTCCTTAG
The DNA here is from genome assembly GCF_001447785.1 of Gekko japonicus. Classification (NCBI taxonomy): domain Eukaryota; kingdom Metazoa; phylum Chordata; class Lepidosauria; order Squamata; family Gekkonidae; genus Gekko; species Gekko japonicus. The sequence continues at coordinate 452,251 of NW_015160860.1, read as the reverse complement.
AAGGGTGCAACTCTGCTTAGGATTGCTCTGCTAGTGGCTCAACATTTACAAACTGGACAGTTTATAGTAAGTCTTTACTCCCCCCCCCCTTTGGATTTTTAGCATTTTCACCCTTTACAAGTGTTTAAGACTAAGAATCCTACATGAGACAGGATCACCCTGCCAAGTGATAAAGAGAATTTTACTGTTCTTAGAAATGAGAATGGTAAAATTCTCCTATAGAATGATACAGACAACTGAGTGATAACATGAAGTCTCTGGTAATTTACCACTTGGTAAATGGCTGCCTGCATCTTCCCAGTGTCTTGCTTCTTAACTTTATATTTTATCTTATTTAGATATTTATACCCGATTTTTCTCCCCCACGTGGACCCAAAGTGACACAGAGTATCCTTCTGTCCTCCTCCATTTTATCCTCACATCACGTCTGTGAGGTAGTTTAGTGAGTGACTGGCCCAAAGTCACCCAGCAAGCTTCCATGACAGAGACGGGAGTCACACCTGGGTCTCCCAGATCCTTGTTGTTGTTGTTCAGTTGCACAGTCGAGTTCTAGTACAACTCTAATTACTACACCACACTTTCTTGAAAACTAATGCTCATCTGACAAAAATCTACTGGTGATCCCTGGCCCAAAGAGTGTTTGGCTGTCCTCAACCAGAGCCAGGGCTTTTTTGGCCCTGGCTTCGGCCTGGTGGAACTCTCTACCGAGCTAGAGCCCAGCCTTGAGGGAGTTGATATAGTTCCTTCGGCCCTGTAAAATGGAGATGTTCCACTAGGCCTATGGCTGAGGACAGCAACACTCTCTAATTAGGCTGACTTTTTCATTTTCCCTTTCCCTTGCATCTTCCTCCCCCCACCCCACCCCATCAGGAAATTAGGCTCTATTGTGCTCTCTTTAAGTGCCATCTTATTCGATTACTGTATGTTTTAGCATTGTTTTAGATATTTGTTAAAGGTTTTTAACCTAATTTATTGTTGTTACCCACCCTGCTATGTGGGGGGGAGGGTGAGTTATAAATCCAATACATACATACATACAGGGGTCATTTCCTGCAGGAGCGCACAGGAGCGGAGCTCTGGCAGTAAAGAGCCCAGGGGGGCGGGCACATGCAACAAGCCCCACCCACTGCTCCCACCAGCCCTCAGTCACAGCAAGAAGCAACCAGGTAAGTTGCATAGCTCCCCCCGGCCCCCGGTCCAAAGCAGTCCAGTGGCACCTTTAAGACCAGGCTTTATTCAGGCACAAGCTCTCCCTCCTCTGCGAGGACAGATCTGCACGTTTCCCGCCCACCCACCCCAATAGCTAGCAATCGAAAACAGTCCAGTGGAGCCTGAGCAGTGGGTGTTGCCTTCTGACACACTTCCGGTGATATCAGGGGGTGTGACATATGCAAATAAGTTGTGCTAATGAGTTATGCTAATGAGCTCCTGCACCTCTTTTTCTATGAAATGACCCCTGCATGTGTGCATGCATGCACAGTTAGCATAAATTGAGGCTTGACCTGGAAAGTCTCATGAAATGAGGAAATAAAAGTAGTTAAATTGATATTTTAAGCAAGGTAAAAATCCAGCTCATGTTCAAATCTGTGCATTCAAGCCTAGTGTATTTCATGGGAGGGACAAAAGTTTGGTTTCAAAGAAGCAGATATTCTCTCAGGGTACAAATACATAACCTGTCAGTATGTGTTGTTCAGAACTGAACATGTACATTAGTGATCTGGGTTCAATGTAGCATGTACAGAAGTCATATGAGGGGACAATATCCATGTATTGCCCCCATCAGACAACAGGGCAACCGCATGTATCAGGCAGTGCATGCTCCTGATACCACAGCTGGCAGGCTCCTGGTATGCATAATCATAACAACTGATAAACTGTATAGATATGAGCACATCTCTCACATAAACCAGTTTAATTCCATCACACTTTACGTGATAGTTGTGTGCAGTGTTCCCTCTAAGCTGAGTTAGTGTGAGCTAGCTCACAGTTTTTTAGCCTCCAGCTCACACATTTTTGTCTTCACTCAGGAAGGAGGGCTCCAGAGCAAACTAATTTATGCAGCAGCCAAATCGCTCGCTCACAACTTTAATGCCAGTAGCTCGCATAGTAGAATTTTTGCTCACAAGACTCCACAGCTTAGAGGGAACATTGGAACTTGTGTGTACCAACAACTCAAGTGCTGTGAGTTTTATTTTTTAAATACCTCCCCAGCTTAGAGGGAACATTGGTTGTGTGTACCAACAACTCAAGGTTGTGTGTACCAACAACTCAAGGCAGCACTTCTCTTTTGTCTGCCTTTTTCAAAAAAAAAATGTGTCCCATGGACATTCATTAAACAACCCCTCATTTGTGAAGGTGTAAACCTGCTCTGAGAGGTTTGTGATGGTCTCACAAGATGGCGGCCCATCTGCCTTGTGAACTGCCAGCTTCTGCTTTAAAGGCGAAGAAGTATGCCCCCTACCTCTCCCTCCACTTGACCCTGAAGCCGAAAGATGCATTTAGGCTGAACACAGTAAGGACACTTCTAAATTGGTCCCACCCGTCTATTCATGTTTTACCCTGCCTTTGTGCAGAAAGAAGTATTTGAGAAAAAACTGTGTGAAGAGAAAAGGACATTTTGCTGTTCTCGCGCGCTTGCCAGGGAGACGTCAGCACTGTCCCTTCAGCAATAAAACCCCAGCATGGCTGGGCAGGACCCCAGCCAGGACAGCTTGTGTGATTGCACACAACCCGCTTATACCAACACACTGCTCTTCCAAGTTAAACATCTCTCCCCTTTCTCCCCATGTTGTCATCCTGCTTTACAGCGGCAGGGTGTTTTATTTTCTGTCATTTTCCCGCCTATTGTAAATATTTTTAAGACAAAGCAGCAAGGGCTCTGTATGCCAAAAAATGTCCTTACACAAGCATTTCCATGGCTCTGCTGCAGCTGGTAGAAACCTGGTGTTTGTAGAGATACCAAAAACAATTTAAAGCCTACTGACCACGCTGTCTTGCCTTGGAAGAACTGAGGTGTATAAAACTAGGGACTGGATCCCATAGCGCCATTCTGTCTGCACAACAGCAGCTCCTCTGACAGAAGGTGGGGTAGCGTTTTTCTCATTCCCCCCTCCTGTCTGAAGACTCTCATTTGGTTCCCCAGTTTCTTCCTTTGGGTCCACCAACCTGAAACCAGCACAATTTTCAGAGAGCAAAGAGTGAAGGAGGAAGGCGAGGACGTTGCCTTCTTTTAGAGTTCCTGTCACCGTCTCTCAAAAAGGACATCCTAGAGAAGAAATGGACTGAAAATAAAATGGCCAGTATTATAATGTCCCTGTATAGATCGATGTTGCAGTCTCATTTGGAATACTGCGTACAGTTCTGGTCATTGTATCTCTAAGAGGACATTGCAGAGCTGGAAAAAGTACAGAGGCTGCGGTCACATGGAGCATTAGGCACGCTAGAGGGACGGAAGATAGGCGGATTTTCTGGGCGCAATCTCACTGCCACATCTGGGAAGTGTCGAGCTCCCGTGGCGAACCCAAGGCTTCCTGCGGAAGATGCGCGGTAAAAAACTAGTACCTCAGAGATACTAGTTTCCTGAAACCGCGGGGCAAGGGCGGGCGTCTGATCGTGTTTCTGGTGGTAGTTCTTGCGCCCGCCCATGTCCCCTCGCAAAAAGGGTTTGTTTTTTTCAAAGTCTCCACGGATGCGCACAAGCACCCAAGGGAGCATGCGCACATTTGAGTTTTTTAAAAACCCCAATCCCGTTTGCCCCGCACCCCGCTTCTTTGCCGCGCTGCAGGACTGTGAAGTGATCGGCACCTCCCCTCTACCACGGGACCTCCACGGTAGGTCTGCTCGCGCAACCATGCGTTTTTTAGCCCCGGGCAAACAGCCATGCTTCCCCCCCGCATTTTCCTGCCCGTGTGCCCGCAGCCAGAGGAGGGCAACCAAGATGATTAGGGGGTTAGAGCGCCTTCCCTATGACCACTAAAAGACCACTGGGGTGGGGTGGGGACACGATAGGCAAAGAGGAATTTTTCTCCCAAAATACCAGAACTTGAGGGCATCCAATGAAGCTGATGGGCACTAGATTCAGGTTGGACAAAAGGAAATACTTCTTTATACAGTGAGTGATTAAAATGAGGAATTCACTGCCAGAGGATATAGTGATGGCCACAGGCATACAAAGCTTTAAAAGGGGATTAGACATTAATGGAGGATAGGTCCACCAGTGGCTCTAAGTCATGGTGACTCCATGTCCTGGTGGTGGACCTCCAGAGGAACGGGTCGGCTACTGTGTGAGGCAGGTTGCTGGACTAGGTGAACCACTGGACTGATCCAGCAGGGCTCATTTTATGTTCTCAGAGCATCTTTGTTCATGCTGTTTCTGATCCAGTCGTAGGTTGTTTGCAATGGGAAATGGCAAAATTGGAAATGTGCAAATCCTTGTTTTAGTTCTATAATGGTACTGTTAACAGAATGGGTATCCTGTGCCAGTCAAGTATGAAGTAAGGCCAGTCAGATGTTTTACACAGGCTTTTCTCGGGGGGGGGGGGAATCTCCCCATCACCTTTCACCTGGAACAAACAGGCACAACTATCTTTTTTCCCATGCTCAAAGGGAAGCTTTATGTTTTTTTATGCAGTAATGACCACATTCATAACCAGCCTTGTCATCACAGGCTGTATCGACACATGGTTGGATATCGTGCTACAATTGCTCTCTGGTAATCAGTTCTGTCCTGGATTGTCCTGTCTGCACCGGAAACTCCAGTTGTGACCGATGGCTATAGCACAATATCCAACCATGTGTTGCGGCCAGAATTTCATTGGTTTGGCTGGCTCCTCAGTGTCCAGGCTGGCTGATGAATGTGACAGTGAATGCCAGCTAAGTACACTGTTTCTCACAAAAGGCAAGTGGTTGCAGTCAAACAACCAGGTTTTAAGAGGCATGATGGATGGGAGGGTGGCGGAAGGAAAGAGAGGCATAGGCCCCGGTCACACGTGCAATCCTAAGAACACTTTTTCCTGGAAGTAAGCCCTATTAAACAGACCTGGGTAGGAATCTGAATAGACACACTTAGGATTGCTGTATTATTGCACTATCAGCTTTTGGTGTGGATGGAGGCTTCCTTTCAGGTGGCCAATGAAAAAAAAACCCAGCCCACAAATAGCTCTTCAGTACATCTACTGATCTTTAAGGTGCCATGACTCTTTCCTGTTTTTTGCTGCAAGAGACTGGCTACCCTCTCTGTACCTTTTATGGAGAGAGGAGGATAAAGAGTGGCTGAATTTCTGCTTGCCATGAAATTGTTAAAAGCACAGATGGGAAAGTGACCTCGGTGAGCTTGCATGTCCCTCCTGTATGTTTGAATGAATTGGGACATAAAAGGGCCATGGCTTCTCCCACCCACCCAGTTTTCTTTGGTCCTTTTTGGCTGCAGGTTTCTTCTGTGAGAGGCACTTGAAATCTCTCTTCACAACAACAGGCATGGATTAACAGCTGCTCTAAGACCTGGAAGAACAACAAAGATCTAGGAACCCCTGCAGCTGTATGATCTCCCAATTGGACCATGAATTTAAAGAAACAGTGGAAATTGCCAGGTTGCAACCTGGCCAGCCCTACTCACTGAAGTGCTTTGGGGACAAGCAACATTTTCCCCAAATAACTGCTAGTTTGACAAACATCAAGCATGTATTGAACAGTGACGACCACCAGAAATTGCAAGAGGAAGCAGATAGTGGAAAGCCCCATCAGGTCATAGCCAATGTATGGCAATCTGACCGGGTTTTCAAGACAAGAGACAAACAGAGGTGGCTTGCCATTGCCTGCCACTTTGTAGCAACCCTGGACTTCCTTGGTGGTCTCCCATCCAAGTACAAACCAGGGCTGGCCCTGCTTAGATTCTGAGGTCTGGTGAGATCAAGCTAGCCTGGGCCATCCAGTTCAAGGGGGTTAACTGTTACAGAAGCAGGGGTCATTTCATAGAAAAAGAGGTGCAGGAGCTCATTAGCATAACTCATTAGCATAACTTATTTGCATATGCCACATCCCCTGACATCACCGGAAGTATGTCATAAGGCAACGCCCACCGCTCAGGCTCCACTGGACTGTTTTGGATTGCTAGCTATGGGGGGAGAGCGTGCAGATCTGTCCTCGCAGAGGAGGGAGAGCTTGTACCAGAAAAAAACTTGGTCTTAAAGGTGCCACTGGACTGTTTTGGAACGGGGGGGCTGTGGGGAGCTCTGCAACTTACCTGGCTGCTTCTTGCTCTGACTGAGGGCTGCTGGGAGCAGGGGGCGGGGCTTGTTGCATGTGCCCGCCCCCTGGGCTCTTTACTGCCGGAGCTCCGCTCCTGTGTGCTCCTGCAGGAAATGACCCCTGTACAGAAGGGAATAACAGCAAGCATGGACTGACCAGGAAAGATAGCCCTGTTCCTTTAAAAGAGATTTCATGTGCTATAACCTGCAACCATTGCTCCCTCTAAGCTGTGGAGTCTGGTGAGCAAAAAATCTACTTTGCGAACTACTGGCATCAAAGTTGTGAGCTAGTGATTTGGCTACTGCATAGATTAGTTTGCTCTGGAGCCATCCTTCCTGAGCTAAGATATAAATGTGTGAGCCGGAGGCTAAAAAACTGTGAGCCAGCTCACACTATCTCAGCTTAGAGGGAACATTGCCTGCAACTGACATTGTCTGATAATTGCTGTAGATCAAACTGAATAAAAAGATAACCAGAAGCACCAGTTTAAAAGTTTGCAATCCTAAGCAGATGTGGAATGTGGGAATCTTTATTTTTGTAATTATTTCTGGACTTGGGTATAGATGATATTTAAAGGAAATAAAGCCACTAGTGGTGTCTAACAGCTGGCTACACAGGGATCTAAGGAGGAGGTACTGGTTACACCACTGGGAGGTTTTTTCAATCTGTTTTTAAGGGGCTGAACATCAGTCTTATCTCGGCTTCTGATGCGGAGGATAAATTCTGAGAACACTTGAGGCGCTCTCTGCTGGTGCGATTGGTACCCCCTGAGGGTCTCTATATTATGATGCTTGCTATAGCAACATCAGCATGTTTAAGACATCCCCACTTTCGAAGATACACCCATTGGGACGTTTCTTCATAATTATTCCAACTCCGTGATGATTAAGCACTTTCCGGTTACATTCAAGTTTGTTAAATATTAAGCACAGGTTGGGGGAATGGAAGCTCCTTTTATTCCGGGGGGGGGAGGTAAACTGCTCAAAGCAAAGCTAAAGTGAAGTTATTATCTGGACAATTTTAATTGCTGTTTTGTTTTTGCATTTTTTCTGCTAGAAAGAACTGGTTTGGCTGGATTATCACACAGGTAGATCTCTGGCAATTAAGGTAGTTTCAGAAGGCCTTTGTGCACTGCAGTAATGAGTGAAAAGTTACCCTTCTGCAGTAGTAGCTCTTCGGTGGTTTTGCTGCATGAAAACAAAATGTATTTTTCAGAAGTCTGTTTCCCTTCAGGTGAAACCATGGTGAGGTCCTTAGTGGCTGACGGGCAGCAGCTGGGCATGATCACCTTTTCTCTTGAGAAGAGCATGTGATGGGTTTGGGCTGAGGGCAGGCCACGCCCGGTATTGTACACCTTTTGATCTGCCAAGGAAGCTGGGAGAGGGCTTATGAAATAAAGGTTGACGTCTGGAAGAGTGGGTTGTTTAGAGGAATGACACAGTAGCCAGAGGGAAGAATGTGAGAGGAGAAAGGAAACAAAAAGATTGAGCTATATGTAGGCAGGAGAAGCAGAGGGGAGGGGCCTTTGTTTTTAAAGAACCAGCCAACTATTTCGGCTGCAAGCCTGTGGTATGAACTATATTAATTTATTCAGATAAATGGTTTGGGTCCCCAGTGGCCACCCAAAACAGCTACAACATCTTTCTTCCCTCCTCAGTGTTATCACCACAAACACAACTCTGTGAGGAAAGTTAGGCTGAGAGAGTGAGTGACTGGTCCAAAGTCACCCAGTCAGCTTCCATGGTAGAATGGGAAATTGAACAAGGGCAGTTTTGGGAAGGTAAAAATGACCTGGCAAAAGTGCCACAACCTTCCTCCTGCCACAGTGAAGGGAGGGTTGGTTGGTGGCAGCCTTGGTTGTGGCCACCTGAGGTGAGTTGAGGTAACTTTTGTGTGGGGCCACCTTGGTCAAGGTGAGGAAAGAGTTGTTTTACATGGGGCTGCCTGTACCACATGAGTTAGAATTGCCCAGGACTGGAGCAGTCCTGGCTGGCAGGTAGTCCTGAAGTCCACCAGGACTTTTCTAAGTGGCCTTAATGGTCCATTTACCCAGGTTCCGAACCTGTCCCTCTCAGATCTTAATCCAGCATTCAAACTACTACACTGTGTTGGCTCACAGAGAAGCATCAGTATACAAATTCGTTTTTAAAATTTATTAGCTGCCTTTCTTCCTTGAGGAACTCAAGGGGGCTTACAATAGAAATAAAACTATTACAAAGAGCACAATAAAAATACAAATAAAACAACAATGATTTTTTTTAAAAAAACCCATACACATCACAATTCAAAAACTCTAGTTAGGTCTGCCAATACATAAAAACTAAATCAGTCAAATGCCGTCCTAAATATAACTGTCTTCAATTGCTTCCTAAAGATAGACAGTGAGGGGGCCAGATGCATTTCCCTGGGGAGGTTATTTTGATATGCTTTTATTGCCTTATTAATAAGTTTATTACATAGTGGGTTTTATTAATTGTTCATTTTTAATTGATGATTTTAATGAAAATGCTGTCATGTACAATGCAGGAAGCATTATTCTCCACTACTGCTTCACACTGTGCACATGGCTGAATGGTAAACATCATAGAGGAGTTTATACTCCAGTGTTCTGAAGGCCAGATATGATGATTTTGGCCATTACCCAGATTAAGGATGTGACTGGAGCCAATTAATAAATTTTAACAGGATGTAGGCCTTGTAGGACTAGGGCCTATTTTGGTCATGGGTTAGGTCTCCAGCACTGAAGTAATTTTGCCTTGATGTCGGTTGACTTGGATGATTTAAGGCTTCCTGCGAGAAGGACAATTGTGGTTTCCAAAGGCCACCCTGCAATGCTGTGAGTGATTAATAGCTCTGCCACAAGGGAGAGAGAAGTTGGGCCAATAGAGGGTATTGCCTTACCTACTCTCTATGTCTCTCACACAAGGGATTGTTTTGCTAGTAATACCAGAAAGGAGGACTTGAAGGAAAGCTCCTGAGATGAGAGAGATGATACTGCAAGCTACTTTTGCAATCTCCAGTTATTCATCCTGTCTGATACCTATCAGAAGGGATGAAGCAATGACCCACGTAAGTACGGCTGGGGTTTTCCTCTCTGTGCTTTTCCTGACTGTATAGCAACTCTCTTGTTTACAGGGCATTTCCCACGCCCTGGAGTATGCTTGCAAACTTCTTTTTAAACCAGTCCTGTTTTTATGATTCTAGCAGTAGCCTGATAGTGGGGAGCATAGCAGGATGCAGCTTTTCCTGACATGAAGGTAAAGTTCTGGGGAAAGCTTCCTCTGCTTAATTTCTGTGTACCACATTGCTCTTGGGCACAGTCAGTTTCTAAGGGGTCAGCAGTTGTGCCTCAGTACTATGCAGCATGTGGGTATCTGACAATCCTTACACATTTGCTGTCGCCCTATAAGTCTCTTCCTGACCTTATCTATTGCCAGGATGGTGTAGTGGTTAAAGTGTTGGACTAGGGTCTGGGAAACCCAGGTTCAAATCCCCACTCTGCCATGCAAGCTTGCTGGGAGACCTTGGGCCAGTTACAAACTCTCAGCCTTAACCTACCTCACAGGATATGTTGTCAAAGGCTTTCACGGCCAGAGTTCATTAGTTGCTGTAGATTGTCTGGGCTGTATGACCGTGGTCTTGGGGCCTGACGTTTCGCCAGCAGCTGTGACTGGCATCCTCAGAGGTATAACACAGAAAGATGGAGTACTCTCTGTGTCAAGGTGAGAAGAAAAATGGTAGGCTATGTTTAAACCAAAGGTAAAACAAAAAAACTGAGAGGAAAAAGTCTCCCACAGGAAAAGTGTTTTTGCCATATATCAAAGGAGTCACGGATCAGATGGGAAAACATGAAAAAAAACACAACCTACAAACAGAATTCAGACCCACCAGAAAAATACAACAGATGCTATGATGCTATGATCGGCAAAAGACCGGATACCCTGCAGTTGTGGACAGGTTTACATCGGGACCACACAGTGTGGCATTCAGACAAGAATAAAAGAACATGAAAGACACTGCAGACTGGGCCAACCTGAAAAATCAGCAGTGGCTGAACATAGCCTAACTCAAACAGGACACAGTATCTTATTCCAAGACACTGAAAGGCTGGACAACACATTCAATTACCATGTCAGATTACACAGGGAAGCCACTGAAATTCAGAAACATAAACACAATTTTAACAGGAAAGAAGAGAGTTTAAAAATATATAGGGCATGGTTTCCTGTGCTGAAAAACACAAAATGCTCTATATCTTACAATAGCACTACAGATAAGATTAGAATTTCAACAGCCGATCCGTATGCAAAAGAACCTCCTCAGGAAAGCTTCTCCATTAGCATGTCACTGTCTGGGGAACTCCTACAAGAAAATGACTCAGCCCTACCCCACCTTCCTGAGTAGATATAAATTCCCTGCCTACCATTTTTCTTCTCACCTTGACAGTGCTCCATCTTTCTGTGTTATACCTCTGAGGATGCCAGTCACAGCTGCTGGTGAAACGTCAGGTACTACAATGCCAAGACCATGGCCATACAGCCCAGAAAACCTACAACAACTACATCACAGGGTTGTTGTGAGGATAAAATGGAGGAGAGAAGAACGATGTAAGCCAATTTGGGTCCCCACTGGGGAGACAAGCAGTATATAAATAAATACTTCCAAGCCAATCTGTGCACAGTTTGTATCTTAATTCAAGGTGACATTTCCTGATGCCTTTACTCAGAAGAATCAAAAACTGTCAATATACTATGTCTTCAGTATGTTTTGCTCTTCTCCCCACAGGCATTCATTTGTACTTCTGAACAGTCTTCTTCAGCGGACCCATAGGGTGGAGGCGAAGAACACAAATCAAAGCTGCCTTGCTTTCTTTTTCTACATGCTTTAATCACCCATCATGAATTCTTGGACACTTTCCCTTCACTCTTCTGTTAGCAGAGGTGACAATTTTCAGTTGTTCAAATCAACGTTAACAGCTTTCTTAAAGACAAAGGCATGGCGGATTGTTGACAGATGATTGCTGTAAACCCTGGCATGTCTATCTGAATGTGTAGCATGTCTATAACGAATACAATGGCCTTTTTAAAAAGCCCCTACCATCAAGGACTATATATATAATCTGTTCTTACGGGATCTTGGAGTAGCTCAGGTGTTACGGTACTATGTCCTATTCAGGGTGTTCCCTCTTAGTTTCATAACTTGCATTGCGACTGAGGGGTGACATGATTGAGGTTTATAAGATTATGCATGGGAAAGAGCAGGTAGAGAAAGAGGTACTTTTCTCCCTTTCTCACAATACAAGAACTCGTGGGCACTCCATGAAATTGCTGAGCGGTTGGGTTAGAACGGATAAGAGGAAGTACTTCTTCACCCAAAGAGTGATTAACACTTGGAATTCACTGCCACAGGAAGTGGTGGCGGCTACAAGCATGGACGGCTTCAAAAGGGAATTAGACAAGCATAAGGAGCAGAGGTCCATCAGTGGCTATTAGCCACAAGGTATAGATAGGGACTCTGGGGCAAGTGATGCTCTGTCATTTTGGTGCTTGGGGGGGTCAACAGTGGGAGGGCTCCTAGTGTCCTGGCCCCACTGCTGGACCTCCTGATGGCACCTGGTATTTCTGGCCACTGTGTGATACAGAGTGTTGGACTGGATGGGCCTTTGGCTTGATCCAACATTGGCATCTCTTATGTTCTCTTATGTTCTTATCCCTTTTGTTTGCCTTCAGACCATATTCTGGCGTGCAGATGCACAGGCTCAGAAGTGATGGCAGGATTGCCAACTCCAGATGGGAGGATTCCTGCAGGTTTGGGAACAGATCCCAGGGGAGGCAGAGTTTGGAGAGGGAGCTCAACTGGGTTATAAGGCCGTAAAGCCAACCCTCTGATGCGGCCATTTCCTCTACGGAAGCTAACCTCTGTAGTCTGGAAATCAATTGTAATTCCAGGAGAACCCCAAGTTCACAACCCGCGGTTGAGGGAACAGAGTGATACAGCAGCAATGCAAAAGTGCCGCCAGGCTTTCGGGTGAGGTGGCGGACGTTCAGCCATTCTGGCCTCCCCTGTTCATGGCCCCTTCCCAGAGCCCTGCTGGTTTAGATAACATTACTTGGGCACTGGAGCTTTTTATTCACCTGACATGAGGCATGGGTCCTTTTTCATTGTTTATTGTGCCATCTGTTCTTTTATTGGTTTTATCGCTTTAACTGTTTTATGAATCTTATGTTGCAAGCCACCCTGAGCCCACTCGTGGGATAGAGTGGGGTATAAATTAAATGAATAAAGAAATAACAATAACAACAATACCACCTAGAGTGCTGGATTAGGATCTGTGAGACCCAGGTTAGAATCTTCACCCCTCCATCAAGCTCACTGGGTGACCTTGGGCCAATAACTCTTTCTTAGCTTAACATACCTTGGAGTGTGGTGGTTATGAGGATAAAATGGAGTGAAGGAGAGTAATGTTGTAGGCTGCTTTGGATCATCCCTGGTGAGAAGAGCAGGGTATAAACAAGTAAAAAAAATAAAATATTAATGGGGTGCCCCATGCTTACACAAGGAGAGAAAGAACTGGGGTGGAAGGGCAAGTATGTTCCTTTTTGCTAACGAGTGTATTTCCCATTAGAAATAAATTGAAAATAGTTGTTGTAGATTTTCCGGGCTATATGGCCGTGGTGACCATGGCCAGACAGCCCGGAAAAATCTACAACAGCTAATGAACGCCGGCCGTGAAAGCCTTCGACTAAAAATTGAAGATATTTTGTGGTTTTTAAAAACAAGGGAAAGA
>NW_015160860.1:409618-439206 GCF_001447785.1 Gekko japonicus | reverse complement strand
AGAGGGACTGCAAGAGAGAACAGAGAGCAGATAGAAGGCATTTCCTGAAGCTCCAGCTGTGGCCACACCTAAAGACCACTTTTTGAGAACAGTTGCACTAGTCAACTAATTAGCACAGAATGCATTTCCAAGGGTGGGTGGGGGGAAACCAAAAGGACGTCATTAATTCACCACTGAGTACAAAACAAAACAGGATGCTTGAAGATTATTATCTTTTAGGCTGAACTAAGGCTGGATTAGATGATCCCTCGATGACCATTTCCTACGTCATCGTTCTAAAACAGAAGCTCTTGGCTTCTTGCTTTCATCTTTCTGCTGCCAAGATAACGTCTGATTTCCCCAGGCTCCCCCAGTGGCAGCCTTCAGCTGAGAAATTCTCAGACATACAAGCAAGAGAAATGTAACTGGGTTATCTCTGCGATGCCCTTAACATGGGACAGTTTCATCAAGTGATAAGGAATTTGATCTGCTGTTAGTTAAAGGAGACTTCCCTACCGAGTGGAGTGTTAAAAGCCTGTTGCTGAACAAGAAAATGGACTCTTCACATTTAGCATGCCAGAGTTCAAATTGTGCAGCTAATTCTTTAAAGAAGATTATTGCTCCCCCCCCCAAAGTTAACAAGTAAAGCTTTTCCAGGCAGTAAGATTAGGTTGTTTATTTGTTTTAAAATACCTTTAATTTGTTTTTCTCTCTCTCCTGAGAATGGGACTGAAAGCAGTTTACACAGTATGGAAACACCAAGATCACTAGGGGTTGATGTTAAAAAAAAAAGCCACAGTATCTGACAACAATGAATAAAAGCAAGAGATCAGAGAAAAGGCCATTCATAAAATCATCCTACCATAACTACCCTGAATTAGGGTTGCCAACCTCCAGATGGGGCCTGGAGAACAACCAGAATTTCAGCTGATTTCCAGACTACAGAGATCAGTTTACCTGGAGAAAATGGCTGCTTTGGGAGGGTGGAGTCCATAGTATTATACCCTGCCAAGGTCCCACCACTCACCAAACCCCACCCTTCTTCTCAGGCTCCACCTCCAAATCTCCAGGAACTTCCCAGCCCAGAGCTGGCAACCGCATCTTGAATAGCTGCATTTTGCAGAATTTCCTGAAGGCCAGGAGGGCAGGCACCTTCCTCACAGATCTATAATAAAAGGCTGCTACTGTGAAAGATGAAAACAAAGGTGGATTGTGAAGAGCTAAAGGATGATCTCTCTAAATTGGGTGAGCAGGCAAAACTGTGGCAAATGAAGTTCCATGTAGGTAACTGTGTAAGAAGAAGAAGAAGAGATTGGATTTATACCCTGCCCTTCACTACCCAAAGGAGTCTCAGAGTGGCTTACAACCCCCTTCCCTTCCCCTCCCCACAACAGACACCCTGTGAGGTAGGTGGGGCTGAGAGAGCTCTTTTGAGGACTGCCCTTGAGAGAACAGCTCTGAAAGAATTTATGACTGACCCAAGGTCACATCAGCAGCTGCATGTGGAAGAGTGGGGAATCAAACCCGGTTCTCCCGGATTAGAGTCCGTGCTCTTAACACCAAATACACATTGGAACAACACCCCCCCCCCGCTTTAAATATATGCTTAAAGGGTCTGAATTGGCTGAGACTAAGAAGGAAAGAGATCTTGTGATTATAGGGGACAGCTCAATTAAAATGTCCAGCAACAGTGAAAAACGCAAAGTCCATGCTAGGGATTACTTGGAAAGGGCCTGCAAATAAAATGGTGTTGGGTGATAGTGAGATATTGGGAAAAAAATGGTATTTAGCAGAGATAAGATGGTCCAGCAGTGCCGGAATAAAATAATTCAGACTCAATGTGTAATTAAAATATAATGTTTTTACTAAATTCTAGCATGGGAAGGGTAACTGGGATGAAAATAACAACAGAGCAAAATCTGCTACATCCTTACTCTACAAAGACAAAACTAGAAGAGAGAGATTATGGCTACTCTTCTTCTTCTTCAGAACACCAAACAAAGATGGGAAGAGAGCCATAAAATGCTAATACACCTTGACACTTTAGTCCCAATCAAATTCCTAGATCAGGGAGAAAATTCCCGGGTATTCTACAGCTAAAGAACATTGGTTACATGAAAAACATGTGACTTCCTGTGAGTAACATAAACAAACATTTAACCCCAGATATACTGAGTGTTTTCAACTTGTAATACCCAACAAATGGCCAATATTGTAATGCCCTTGTATAGATGCAGTCCCATTTGCAAGAACCAGTGCTTGGAAGCAGTATCAGAGAAAGGCATGGGCCTCTATGCTGTTTATTGACCTTCCTGGGTAGCTGGTTGGCCACTGAGTGAAACAGGATTCTGGACTAGATGCACCACTGATCTGATCCAGCAGGGCTTTTCTTATGTTCTTAAACAAGACACTTATTGTAAATAGCTGCCACTGCCTCCTCTGTGCTTTCAAACCTTTGTTTGTTTCAGTAGCTGGATCGAAATATAGAAAGTTTTCCTTTAAAATAATAAACTTGTGCATTTGAGTTAAAAAATCAAGTTGAAACCTATCCAATCCATACCTTTTCACATTCCTTAGGGCAAAATTGTTAGCACACTTTAGATTTATTTCTCCCCCTTAAATATATATATATAATAATGTTTGCCTTTTTAAAAAAAAGTTATCCAACATAATAGCCCAGAATATTGTTTTCATATATTTGGCTGTCTAGCTCACTCTGTCTGAACTCCCAAAGTGCTCATGGTAACTTATACACAGGCCAGTTTTACAAGGCAAAGTGCTAATTGAGAGAGGCCATTGCTGAGTAAGGTTATCAGCTGATTGGAGAAAATGGCTGTTTTTTTACTGACAAAATTATCAGCTAAAGCTTCCAGCTCCTCAAAGGGTAAGAATATAAGCATTTCAGCTGGGTCATCATTCTGATGGAAAGAGGGAAAATTGTGCGGGCTTAACAGTCTGCCAAGGGCCAGTGTAATGTTTAGACTCCAGTATATCCATGTCAGATTCAATTCAGATAATCACAGGTCACTTTAACCCCTATAATTTATCTCTTTCAAGCTGAGTTGGCACAGAACCTTTCTCAAGAAGTTAAAACAGAGAAAGGGGGGAAAGAAAGGTTCCTGGATTACTTCATAATTGTGACGCCTTGTTTGACTTCTAAAAGAAGAGTTTACAAAGGCTCCCTCAAAGAGAAAGCCTGAAGGTAGCCTAACCCCACACAGTGGAGGTGTCAGTCAGTCACAAGGGCAGGGCAGAGAGGTTACCAGAGATAATGGAGTCTCCAAGGGGGGGGGGAGCCACTGCATAGATACTGCATGACTCACCAAAGGGTGAGGAAAGAAGCCCAGTCTTTTGGAAAAATCTGTATTGTGCCTCAGCAATGAAATAATATATCTTTCTTTAACAATAATAATGTATCATATTGAAATATGGAAAAAACAAAATAAAATGAGACCGAAATACCAAAACTTTGCCGTAGAAACAAGCAAACATAAAAAGAATACGGAAGCTTGTCAGTATAAAAGGTCCTTGCGTTCTGTGTGCTACTGTAACTGGAGTGAAGCCTAAACTTACTGAAGGGTAACGTCCGTGTTTTTGTACCAAATACAAAACAAAACCCATTGTGCTCAGTTCTGTTTCTTCAGGTTGTTTCCTGAATACCTGAGAAAGCGGAGTGCCTGACAACTCTTTCCTGGGGACACATCCCCTGCATGAGCCTCTGCCACTGGGAAGATTTGGTAGGAAAAACATGAGATGAGATGCCATCGTTTTCAGCATTCCCCTGAATTATGCCTATGTCAGCCAAGATGCTGGAGGGGGTGAGGAAACTTGCTGATTCCACTTCTCCCATGATCACATTCTGCATACAGTCAGATAAAAAAGGACTTAAACCACTGAAGCACTGTTCCTTCAACCCTTACTTCAAACTCCATTTGCTTCACTAAAATGGCACAGCCAGCCATTCTCAAGTACAGCGAAGAGATTCGCAAGAATCGGCAAAGAAACATTGCCTTTGAGTAAAGCAGTAAAAAGAAAGCACTCTCAACCACTGGAGTAGTCATTCAGAGTGTTACAAATACAGTGCAAAATGTATGCACCCAAGGCAATACAAAGAACACACTCAGTAGTTCAACAGGTATGAAGTACTTGCATCAGGTTAATTGTCATAAAGAAAATGGCATAATGCTCCAAGTACTACTAAGCCCTGCTCACCCTTTCCTCCTTCAGGTTACTCACCCAAGTTCTACACTACTTCCTCGCCTTCAAAGATGGTGGTGAGGCCACAAAGAGGTGACTAGCCTACCTAGCTGACATGGTTGGCTTGCCCCTCACTCTCTTAACAGTGTGGCAGTAGAGCAGACTTCATGGACCTGAGATGATGACTGCACGGGGGAGAGGGGATAGAACTACGTCCCAGCTCCCGTCGACCCAGTGGTTCGAAAGCCCGTTAAAGGGCAAGTAGATAAAATGGGGACCTGCTATGAGATCAGGGGGGCACCCACCTCGGTTGTGGCGGCAACGGCGGAGAGCGGAGAACAATGAGCGATGAGTGGCGGGGGCGGCAAAAAATGGCGGCTGGCGAGACAAGGCGATGGATGAAGGAGGCTGGACCAACTAGGCGCGGAGGTGGAGCGACGCGGCAGGCCGGAGCCTGGCTTGGACGGAGGCCGCTGCGAGCATGTGCAGAAGCACAAAGTGGTCCTGGCCTGGAGGCGGAGTTACGTCAGCCGGAGCTACGACAGCCGGAGAGGTGGAACAACGAAGACCAGTGCCGGAGAAGGCTCGCCGCCGGACTGTCCCCTCACAAGGAAGACGATCTGCCACAGAACAAGGGTGCCTGGTAGGAATCTCACCTCCCCGACATACATGTGGCCCTAGATTAGGATCGTTTGGAATTAGAATTGTAAGCCGCTCAGAGCCCCTTAGGTGGGTGAGCGGGGTAGAAAGTTGAATGAATGAATGAATGAATGAATGAACTCCACCCCTTCTCAGTACGGAGGGCAGAAGATTGTGGTGAGGTCACTGTTGGCAGGACCTTCTAAAATGTGCACCTTTCTGTTCAGACAGCAGGATAACATGCTGGGACTGCGTTCCCGATTTGAGAAAGAACACACCAAGGATGTGGACAGCATGGCACAGGGATAATCAGAGGATGATGTCACCTGGGTACATCCAAAAACCCCGCTGCAGTTTTGGAAGCCAAACTGTAGAAAAAACTCCATGCCGCCCAAATCGACACAAGCGTAAATACGATGAAGCTTGCGCACATAAATTCAGTTTATGACTTCCAGGAGGAGAACACTGCCAAACTAAGTTAAGCACCAATGCCAACAAATCCACGTCTTCCCTGTAGAGTAAGCCAATATAAGAGCTAGCTGGGACAAGAACAGATCCTGACTCAGACTTCTATTGTCATCCTGTCCTATAATTTTACAGCATTCCACATTTGCTTTCAAGAGCTATGAAGTCTGAAGCAAATCCTGAAAGGACTGTGTTTTTAAAAGTGCACCCATTTCAGAATCATTTGCACCATTCTACTTGAACGATTGAGCTAGCTGTGCCACTCAACTGTGAGTCAGCTTGATATCCTACGGAGCTGCTCTGTGAGGTGATAAAAAGCATGAACGGGGAGGTCCCTGGTTCACCTCTCAGCTCATTCTCATTTGGTGGCTCAGAACAGGTCTCTCTCTCTCTCTCAGCCTCTCACCACAATAACTTGGCCTACCTTACAAGCTCATTGTGGGATTACTAATGTATCTGGCAGACAACGAGCACTTAGGAAAAGCGTAATGGACTTAACAAGTAATGCTACTGATTTGGAGCCTTAGTGTATTCTGCACTGCTAGATGGTAGTGGTGGAATAATATGAATAATTAATTAACAGGCTTCTCACACTCTGTGCTTAATTTAACCCATAATGTATAAATTGGCTACAGCATACTTTTTTAGTTTTCTTCTGACCTAACTGCTCTAAAATTACATATAGACGCCCTGACCTGGATAGCCCAGGCAAGCCTGTTCTCATCAGATCCCGGAAGCTAAGCAGGGCCGACCCGGGCAACTACTTGGAAGGACGACCTCCAAGGAATACCAGGGCGAGGATGCAGAGGCAATAATATCAAGCCACCTCTCTGAAACGTCCTAGCCCCACTAGGGGTTGCCAGAAGTCACCATGACTTCCAGGCTTGCAAGCACACACACACACACAAAATACTCACACACAAAAATTACCTATAGATAACAAAACATTGGTTAACACCTTTTAGGGTAGAACCACATTACAAAGAACATGGAGCTGCCATGGCCTGAACTGACACTTACTTCTGGTGCCATTATGACATGCATTGCCCTGTTCTTGCCTGCCAATGTTGTGGGAAAGAGCAGCATACGTTCTTTACATTTGTATCTCACTTTTCTTCCATCATGGAACTTAGTGTAGTTCACAGGATTCCCATGTGGTCTCCCATCCAAGCACTGACCAGACCCAGGCTTGCTTAGTTTCAGCAACTTTGTCAGATCATATGGCTTGCAGCCATAACCTGGGACTACACAACATAGATGTGGAGCCACAGCTTGAGCTGGTGGTGCACCAGAAAAAATGTTTTGCTACAAGCAAACAGACAAATGAAATCTTTAAGACAGTGCTGGTGTCTGTGCCTGTTGAGAGGGCTACCATCAACAAGAGATGGCTTTGAAGTTCAGAGCAGGGCCCGGGAATGAGCACAGAGACAGAAATACTACAGCGACATACAACCCTTGGTGTCAAGTTTGATTGGAGAATTCCATTGATCTCAGCATGATCTACCTGCTAGGCAGGGCCAGGCCCGCTCCCAGGTGGCAAGATATGGCGACTGGGGCTGGTCAAGACTGGTGGTGCCCAATATAACCTTGACAGTGCAAGTGGACTTCCATGCATTTTCGATGCTACACCTATGCTACACAGTCTTTGTGACATGTCACTCTCATGTGTGAAAACAGTTCGGCATTAGATGGAAACTTATTACGTGCTTTTTTAAAAAAAATAAAAATCCAAAGGCAAAACGCTTAGGATATAAAACAGCGCAACTGGGATGGATAGCTTCCTTCCCTGTGATTGATAGTCTCCTCCCTGGTCCCTCGCGCAAATTATTTTTCTTGGTAACACAGTTTTCTCCTTCGCTTAGTTCCAGTTTGTCGGGAAATTCAAGTCCTTTACTGTGGCACAAAAGGAACAATGGTATCTTCGCTTCCACATCCTGCCTGCCTAATACTTGATTGACAGAAAAGAGAATGTGGCACCTCCTTTGAGTTTCCAGGTAAGGGTGTTGAATTCCTTTTTTCTTAAAAGGTCTCGCCACTGTGTTCATTTTCCCACATGCCCATGCAAACTACACTCAAGGATAATCCTTTCGCCTGACACATCTATCTTCTTGGCAAGAAAGGTTGCCAACTTCCCCCATGGGAGAAACATTGCAAGAGGCTATTTGCATACACAAATTCATTTCAGCGCAAGGAGCGTTACCATTGTTCTGAGTTCGATATTCTAAAATAAGATCTTTGGGTGGTCAAACAAAGGAATAGAACAGAAATGAAGCTGCAAGCTTCAGTCACTCTGGCTTAAAACTGTCTTGAATGCAGTAGAAAATGAGCCAGGACAAAGTCTTTGATCTAGACTATGGAGGTCTTGATTCAAATCCCACTTCATCCATGGACTTAATGAGTAGCTTTGGGAAAGCTGCTATATCTCAGCCTCAGTTCCTTGTCAGTGAAATGGAACAGAAAGCTGCATTTGGGGATGATCTGAAGATTACATAACTGCCTTCTGTAATATCCAAGTCTATACAGAAGGTGAATGAAAACCACTATAGACAATGAAAAATCATGGTAAAAAGCAGTTTCACACAGGAAAAATGCCCACTAATAATGAGAGAGCAAGCTGACACGATATGGGGAAGTGTAAAGAGTGCTTATTTGTTACCCTTTGTGCTTTTTTCCCTTTTCAAAAAGAACACAAAACCAAAGAAGATCAGTGAATACAGGTTCCTTGGTCCAATACGGCAGCCTCTCTATGCTGCCACTTCATTCCTTGTTGGAAAATATTGCTTGTTTCTATTTTCTGTGGCTTCATGTTCATTTCTTCTTATTCCACACTCTCATCTTCAGAACTGCTGTATGCTCTGTCTGTTACCTGGTGTAGACTTGGCAAGAGAATCATCATTCGTTGGTTTGCAACACATCCTGCCTGTCTAGAACCTATGCATACAATTATCTCACTTTGCCCTCTCATATTGGTACTTTATTCACCAACTGGTGTCGCCTCCCTTTTTGCTACATCCTCACTGAGGTCTGCTCTTCTATCACCATGTTTCAGACAGAAATCAGCCATGAGTCATTGAGTCAAAGATACCTTTCTTTCTGTCTTTCAAATAGCAATTTGTATGAGTCAGTAGCAATTTTTTAAAAACAGTTGGTACTTTAAATATTTTAGACCTAGTGATTCAGGGGTTGCATTTAAGATATGGGGGTGAACATTTTGATCTCTAAATATTGAAAATTCAAGTTTGTACTGATATCCTAGTACTATTTCCCAGTTAAAACAGATTATTTACATACTGTTCTGTCGTCAAGGCCACCAACCACACAGGTGAACTAGGCACTCACCTGGGCTGTCAAGCATGTTAAGGCTCAGGATAGGTAACGTTCCATCAAAATGGAATAACATTGCCCATACCCTATTACAACATCATTATTTCACCTAACCATTTGTTAACTTAATTTTGAATCTGTGAGTCCAAACAGGGAAGTTTTACAGTGCTTCTGAAAGGTACTTAGGCTTTGATCAGTCTTTAGTGAAGGGAGCACAAGGAGAGAAGAGTAAAAATTCACCAAAGTCTAGCATTCGCTGAAGTAGCTGAATTGTACCACTTCAGTCTATAGATGAAGACTCACATAGTGGGATGCTTCTTGTCTCTCTCACACAAAAAATTCTTCTACACAGAAAACTAACTTGACAGGGGGGAAGTCTACGCTAGACCCTTTCTTTGTGCTGTGAATTCTTTTTTTTCTTTTTTTTGCATTGATGAGCATTTGATCTGTGAGGGCACTAGGGATGGGCACGAATTGGGAAAATGTGGTTCGTAACAGTACGTGGTTCATGGCATGCCCAGTTCATGAGCCACAAACTGTCACAAACTTTTAGGGGCTAAATGAACCTGTTTTTTGTGAGGTAGAACACCCGTCCTGCATGCTAGAGACACTAAACTTGCAGGGGATCTTTGGCTGACTCTCCTCTACCTACCCTCCAAGTTTGGTGAGGATTGGATTTATAGGGTCCGAGTTATGACCTCCCAAAGACAGTTCCTCCATCCTCAATTGTTCCAGTGGAGGGGGGGAAAGCAAAAAAGCAAGGGCAATAGAAGCCCAGCAGAACAGAATAAAAGTCCCCAAGAATATCTGCAGTAGAAACCAATGCTCCCTCTAAGCTGTGGAGTCTTGTGAGCAAAACAATTCTACTTTGTGAGCTACTGGCATTGAAATTGTGAGTGAGCAATTTGGCTACTGCATAAATTAGTTTGCTCTGGAGCCATCCTTCCTGAGCTAAGACAAAAATGTGTGAGCTGGAGTCTAAAAAAATTGTGAGCTAGCTCACACTAACTTAGCTTAGAGGGAACACTGGCAGAAACTGAAGAGGTGTGGGGGGCATTTTTGCAAGCCCAGCAGAATGAGTGCAGTGTGCCTAGCAGAACTAGTGCCACTATGGTAGTGCAAACCCAACATTACTAAAGTGAAATCAGAGAATCTCTGCTGTAGAAACTGAATGCCCAGCAGAACCCAATGCCACTGGCCTTGCAAGCTTAAAAGGGCTGATTTCAAAGCACAGTATCACAGCAAATCCAAGCAAGGGTGTAAGGTCTGTGCAAGAAATAGGGAAGGGAACATAAAGGATGGATGACAAAAGGGGGAATAAACCTTTTGAAACTGACAAGACTGGTTTGAAACTGATGAGTGCTTCTAAGGCTGGAGAATTCCCCCCCCCCCCGCTCACTTTGAAGTTTGGTAAAGGTTTGTTTGAGCAGAGACAGTCTGTCTAGAAATGTATCCATTCACTAACCAGCATGAACTTCCACAAACTGATTGAAACTGATCGTGGAAAGTTTGTGCTGGTTTACCTGCTGCAGACTTCACTTCGTGAACCATGGACCACCCAAAATTTGTCACGAAGTTTCGTTTGTGAGCCAGTTCATGCCCATCCCTAGAGGTCACACCAACTGTCTGAAGTGACTTAGTCTTGATCCATACTGCTTCTGTGAGAATGAGGCCTACATCATGGCAGCTCAAGTGGCCTGTATTTTCCCAGGTATCTTCTTGAATATCCTGTTTTAGAACTGAAGTATGTATGTGGAAATGACCTAAGGTGCCTTTTTGGAGACAGTAAGAAGGGGGGAAACTTAAAATTCACCATATTTGAATTGTATCCTCTATCCACATAATTCAGGGGGAAATACATGGTCCTCCTCATTTTGCAGCTTCTGATAGTCATTTGAGGAAAAAACAAGTTCCAGTTGTATGTCTGGAACTAATTGTGTGTTTTTCCAGAACCTTTGTTGTTGTTCAGTCGCACAGTGGAGCCAGGACCCCATGGACCAGATCACGCCAGGCCTTCCTGTCTTCTGCCATCCTCTGAAGTTTGCTCAATTTCATGTTGGTTGCATCTATGACACTGTCTAACCATCTCACCCTTTGCCGAACCTAGCCACCTCTTATTTTATTTGGTTTCTTTTGTTTGTTTGTTTTTTAAACCAGTTTCTCTGCTGTGCATAGTCACTATTAGAGAGAAGTGAGGTACTGACTTGCCCCAGGTCAGCTTGTGCATATCTCAGCACTGTATGCAAGGGGCTTATGCTATTTTTCTCTATGAAGATGGGAAAGCCAATTCTACTGTCCTGCAATGCCCCGCAGGTAGCAAGGCCTGCAAAATCAGATTTCTGTCTGGTAGCTCCTTTCGTGCTGTCAGTTCTGACTAAGAGTGGGAAAACACTCTATTTTCTTTCTCTCTCTTGCACAAAGCCCAAGAGGTAGCAGAGGAACCCTAGAGCTATAAATTTATCTCTTCAGCACCTATAAAAATCCTATTAAAACAGAGAGTAGAAAAGCAACAGATGCCCAGAGGAAAGCAAGGGTTATTGTAACAGCCTGTATTGTATTTTTTAAAAAAGACATTGCTTTAAACTCTCCTCCACAGATGTTAAACAATGAGACACTGCTGAGTGTGATAGGATTTTTTGTGAACCAGAACTTGGAATCACCTGTGGACAAGATTTGCCTTTACATTTTGGTGAAGAGTAATTAATTTCAATTTGTCAGTATTAGCCAGGGAGAGTTCTTTCAGTTAGACTTTTGAGGAATGAATACATTCTATGTTGATTCTGTATTTAATTAAAGTGTGTTTTCAGTGGGGTTTGTTCATTTCTTTTCCTGTTCTGTGCTTTCTTCTACTTTGTATTTATTTGCAGCATTACAGAAGGATGTAATGATACCAGTTTTTAAAAAGGGATCCAGAGGGGAACCAGTCAGCCTAAACTCTGTCCCAGGCAAATTAGTAGGAACTGTAATCAAAAATTGTTAGGCACAGAGGGACAATTCCTACTGAGCAAAAATCAGCATGGCTTCTGCAAAGGGAAGTCCTGCCTCCCAAACCTTTTGGAATGCTTTGAGGAAGTGAACAAGTATGGCCCTGATCACACAGGAGGTTTAGGGCCAGAAGAGCGACGGATCGGGGGCGCAGCAAACGGGCGCGATCACACTGCAACATCTGGGAAGCGGCACGCACCCATCCCCGATCCGGCCCTTTAGGCCGAAAATGCGCATATTAAAAAAACCTAGAAAAAAGGTAGGACCTACCTGAAATGGCGCAGCAAGCGTGGCTGTGAGATCGCCAGCGCGCCCGTCTTCAGGAGCAATCGAGGCTCCAGGCCGAACTGCACATGCGCACACATGCGCAGCCGGCTGCCTCGCTCTCCCTTCAGTGGCTTCTCCCCCGGCATCTGATCGTGCCAGGGAGGAACTGCGTGGCGGCTCAGGGGATCTATCTGATCCTGCCGCCGCGTGTCTCTTTTGATGTGGCTCTAAAAAGCTGCACTTTGGCCATGCTTCCCCCCCCCCCGTGTGGCAGGGGCCTCTGTAGACAATGGTGACCCAGTAGACATTATATACATGGTCTTTCAGAAGGCTTTTGACAAGTCTGTGTAAAGTAGTATTTACCAAAGACTACTGAGTAAATTTAGCAGTCATGGGATAAGAGGATGGGTTCTCTTATGGATTAAAAACTGGTTAGATTTTTTATTTATATCTTCGATTTCTTATACCGCCCTAACCCCCATTGGAGGTCTCTGGGCAGTTTACAGAGAGGGTGCTAATCACATTACTCCCTAATTAGGGCCACATTTGTACGGGGTGGGACTGCCTACCGGCACCCAGTGGTGGTCGATGTTTTTTCTTTTTTTTGCCTCGGCTCTTCTTCAGTTCTTTCCCCGGCGTCTCCCCTCCGGCGAGATGTTCCTCCTGGTGCTCAGGCGAGTTAGCTTGTGGCACGCGATTCACGCCTTCCACCGGCCTCAGCTGTGTCCTTCCGGCTCCACCACGCCTGTGTTTTGACGTCACCGCACGCCTCCACCTTCGCTGATGACAGCCGCCTGATGTTTTTACTTCCAGCCACCAGGGATCGCTCCTTCCAGCCCTGCTGCTGCTGCTGCCGCGTCGCCCACGCTGTCTCCACCACCGGTACTCCGCTGGAGCCGATGCCTCGTCGCTGTCGCCCTCGCCGCCGCCGTCTTCACCACACGCCTCACCTGAGGAGGGTGCCCCCTACCCATCTAAGGGTAGGTACCCATTTATCTACTCGCATTTTTTAATTAGTTGCTTTCGAGCCGCTGGGTGGGTGGGAGCTGGGACTAGGGTCGGGAGCTCACCCCGACCGCGGTGGTTCTCGAACAGCCATAGTGGCTGCTCGAGTGTTGTTGTTAAGGCAGGCGTTTTACTGCCTGCGCCACCGCTCCCTTGACAGAAAGCAAAGAGTAGGAATCAATGGACAGTTCTCACAAAGGAGGGAAGTAAGCAGTGGGGGCCCCCCACAAGGATTGGTACTATTTAATTTATTTATCAGTGATCTGGAAGTTGGGATGAGTAGTGTAGTGGCCAAGTATGCAGATGGCACCAAATTATTCAGGATGGTGAAAACCAAGGCTAACTGTGAAGAGTTCCAAGAGGACCTCCACAAATTGGGCAAGTGGATGACTATGTGGCAAAGGAAGTTCAGTGTTGGTAAGGGCAAGGTGATGGACATTGGAACAATAAATTCCAACTTCAAATATAAGGTAATGGGATCTGAACTTTCTGAGACTGAGAGGGGAAAAGATCTTGGGGTCATAATAGGTAGCTCAATCAAAGTGTCAACCCAGTGTGCTGCAGCAGTGAAAAAGGCAAGCTCTGTGTTAGGGATTATTAAGAAATGGATTGAAAATAAAATGGCCAATATTATAATGTCCCCGTATAGATCGATGGTGCAGCCTCATTTGGAATACTGCGTACAGTTCTGGTCATTGTATCTCTAAAAGGACATTGCAGAGGTAGAAAAAATATAGAGGAGGGCAACCAAGAGGATTAGGGGGTTGGAGCACCTTCCCTATGAGAAAAGGCTGAAGAGTCTGGGACTTTTCAGTTTAGAAAAGAGACGACTAAAGGGGGGACATGATAGAGGTTTATAAAATTATGCATGGGGTGGAGGGAGTTGACAAAGACATTTTTCTCCCTCTCCTCAAATACTAGAATTTGAGGGCATCCAAGAAACTGATGGGCAGTAGGTTCAGGAAGGACAAAAGAAAATACTACTTTACACAGAGACTGATTAAAATGTGGAATTTGCTGCCAGAGGACGTAGTGATGGCCACAGGAAGAAACAGCTTTAAAATGGAATTAGATAGATCCATGGAGGATAAGTCTATCAATGGCTACTAGCCATGGTGACTGAGGGGAACCTTCACATTCAGAGGCTCTAAGCCTCTGAATCCCAGTGCCAGAAGGCAACATCAAAGGAAGGCCTTGGCTTCTATACCTTGTTGTTGGCCCTTCAGAAAAACTGTGTGAGACAGGATGCTGGACTGGATGGACCATTGGTCTGATCCAGCAGGGCTCTTCTTGTGTTCTTATGATGTATTGTGACCAGATTCACATAGGTTTTGACCCATAGCAGTATTTCTGCAGATTCACTGTCCTCCATACTTGGCACATATCTTTTTTTTTGCCTCCCTGCCCCAATGCAGCCCCAAGTGACCCCCATTTTGGAGGGGGGGTATCTGGACTGGAGTGGAGGAAGGTGAGAAAGTGGAAACGTTCTTCTGGATCCAAGGATCTGATTCCATATAAGGCAGCTTCATGTGTTGATGTGTGTTTCTCTGTGCATGAAAGCATGAAGAAAGTCTAAAGAAGGGGCATTTTAACGTAAACCCAGGGCCACGTGAAGCTCAACAACACATGTGTTGTGGTCAGCAGCCTCACTGCCAATTCTGGTGGCTTGGTAGGTATTTTTGGACTCCATGCTCCCTACTGCATGCAATTCCATGTGGGAAAGTGACCTGGGAGCTGGCTGGGCCCCAGTGAAGGAAATATAATAATCTGAATTTCTAGTAGGAAGATTGTTGATGATTTAACAAAAATATAAACACCTGTGACAGCATGATGTACTGTCACAGGTGTTTATATTTTTGTTAAATCAGATCTTCCATTTGTTCTTGTTCTCATGATGGAATTGTGCATGATTGGTGGAGTAGTTGTTATCACCTTATTGCCCCAACCCTAGTTTGGCTGCATGCTTACCAAAAACCGAGAAAGTAGAGAAAGAAGCATGGTGAGATCTAGATAGATCCCTCAGTGCCAGCATGAGGTCGTGGTAGTCTGCCTTGGTCTGCAGATTTTGGGGCACCACGTTACATCCCAGAACACAGTGTATTATTTAGTATAAGATTATAATTCTACCAGCATTTGGATTTCATCCTTCAGACTCCAAGGTGTCTTGGTCTCCCCATAGTCTTTTTTTTTTTTTTAGTCATCCAGTACAATTTCTTCACATGCAATTCCTCTAAAAATTGACCGCTGGTGTATCTTCGTTTCTGTTTGCCCCTTTCTTTGTGGTTCTCTCTCTGTTTGTCTGTCTATATATGTGTGTGTCTACACACACACATGCACGCGCACACACACAACTTGACAGATTCCTCTCACGTTCAGGCAAAATTAGGTGCCGTTTGAACAGGCTGTGTAGTGGAATTAAGATATCTGAAGTGATGCCCTGGCTTGGATAGCCCAGGCAAGCCTGATTAGATCTCGGAAACTAAGCAGGGTCAACTCTGGCGAGTACTTGGATGGGAGACCTCCAAGGAATACCAGAGGCGGGAAGACAGGGGCAGGCTTTATTCAGCCACCCCTCTGAATATCCTCCAGGCCCCCAGTAGGGGTCAGTTACCAGAGGCCACCATGACTTCCAGGTGCACCCATACATGCAAGTTAAAAAATACAAAAAATCCCCCCCACCCAGGTATTTGAAGTGACTTCGTATAAAATACAGCAGTGTGTTGAATACCTGTCCAGGAAGGTTTTTCTACATAGGCAAATGATTCCCTTGTGTGACTCCTTTATTGTTGAAACTGCAGGATTTCCTGAGGAAAAGGAGTTGACTAAGATTTTAACCTTTCATCCCCTTCTCTTGTTTTCTTTGGCTACTTTCACGGCAATATTCTTATTATTCTTTTTCTCTCTTTTTAATTAGAGCCAATTATGTTTCTGACTGCATGCATCTGACAGGCCATCAAATCCTAATTGCTACACAAAACTTCTGATAAAAATGTAACTCAGACTGATCAGGCCATCTACTAAATTTATTTTGTGAAAAACTAGAGGATAAAAATATAATTTGAGGGCAAAGTATGAGGAAGCACAAAGCAGAATCTAAATGCATGAGGCAGGAATTAAAATAGGATTAAAGATGCATTCTGCAAATGTGGCTTTTGAAATATGTGGAGGATTTTGTTTTGGATATTAACAATTTCTAGTGCTTTAAACAAAATTAACTGTTTATGCGGCGCTTTTTGGGGGTCATTACATTATTCTAATCATTATTCTGCGGCAAGATATGGGGCTTTCATTTTGTATCACAACATAATTCACAAGACTGAAAGGACTGCTGGTATCCCCTTTAAACACCATGGCTCCTGCAAGCCTGTGGCAAGTAACGTGGGATATGGCCAGTGTTGCCTCTAAGCTGAGTTAGTGTGAGCCAGCTCACAGTTTTTTAGCCTCCGGCTCACACATTTCTGTCTTAGCTCAGGAAGGATGGCTCCAGAGCAAACTAATTTATGCAGTAGCCAAATCGCTTGCTCACAACTTTAATGCCAGTAGCTCACAAAGCAGAATTTTTGCACACAAGACTCCACAGCTTAGAGGGAGCATTGGATATGGCCACCGTGTGATAGAAAAGTCTTTCTCTGAGAGAAAAGTTAACTTGTATAGTCAGCTTTTTCCAGGAGACTGTATCCTAGAAGACACTTTTAGTTTAATATTTTTAGTATGCTTTATATGTGATTTTATTGATTTTTCTTGTTAACCAACTTCAGTGTCCCATGTTGCTTTAGTCCTGCAATTCCCCCCCCCCAAGTATTTAGTAACCTTGTAATTAGAGAGATTTACAGCATAGTGCAGTAATCGCCAACCTTTTTGAGCCTGAAGGCACTTTTGGAATTCTGACCCAGTGTGGTGGGCGCAGCCACAAAATGGCTGCCATAAAATGAGTGGTGGAGGCAGCTACAAAATGGTTGTAATCAGACAGTGAAAATCCTTGCGCTGTGGTGGCAGCTGCTGCCAAAGCAATATTTTAAAAAATCTGCACAGCCAATCAAAATCCTTCCAGGGCAAAAGCCTCACCTGGCCCTGCCCACTTTCTAAAAGCACTTGGCAAGCAGCAAGCTGGGGACCCCTTATGTAGTGATTGGACTAGGAGAGCCGTTCAAATCCCCATTCATCCTTGAGGTTCACTGGGTGCCCCCGGTGAGTCCCTTTCAACATAGCTTACTTCACAGTGTTGTTATGAAGGTAAAACGAATGAGGGGAAAATCCTGTATGGTGAAAGAGTGAGATAAAAATATGATACATAGAAAACATGTGAAAGTATATTTACTAAATTCTGGGTTTCCCCACCTCCACAAGCAGCAGTCACTGAAGAAGTGGGCGGGCTGGGAAGCTTTGACAGTATACTATCGCATCAGTGTTTTTAGACTACTAGGTGTGGGAGGGAAGAAGAAGGTGCAGGTCTTAGTTCTTGGTAGCATCAATGTAATTCTTGTAACATCTTGTTCCATCCCAAGAGGCAACATGACTATCAGTGGGGTTTGATGAAGCTCTGGGGTCAGAGAATCAAATTAGGAGTGTGTACTTTTATTCTTTTAAATTTATGGCCAAAACCCAACCTACACAAAATGGAAAGAGATCTGATTTCGACACTACTCACAGCTGCAAAAAATGTTATTGCCACACAATGGAAGCACCAGTATATACCAACCACAGACCAATGGCTTCTTTGAGTCTGGGACTATTTTAGTTTAATGGAGAAATGGACTCCTTTAATGGAGGCATAGAATAACGTATGAACTAATATACTGCAACCTCAGAGGGCAGATCACCAATCTCTTTACTTTTTATTATTGAAGAATGTGATTTCACATATCAGTCTTGTTCTATACTTAAAATAGGAACATATTTCTAGCAGTGCTACGCTACTTTGGTAAAATGATATTGAAGTTCTTGTCAATTGCAATTCTGTTCGATCTATTTCAAGAAGTATGTTATTGTATTGTTTGACCTTGTTCAATGCATTGTTTTTTAAAATTGTAACATTTCATAATTGCAATAAAGTATTTAAAAAATTAGGAGTGTGTATTTAGTATTTGGAAATTTCTGCGCCAAGACAGTGCACAAAATTCTCTGTTTAGTTTCTGACTGGAAATACCTGAAATGAAACAAGGATTTTCAAGCATTGTTTTAGATTGGAAATATTTAAATATACCCCTCAAAATCAAATATGATGACTACGTTATTTACTCGGCTAGACACAGCACATGAGTTTGCTTATTTCACAGAGTCAATGGCAACAGATTTCGAGGTAACAAAGAAAAGTGTACTTTCTGCCCTCTTCCACTACCAATATGTTCTTCAGAATAGTCAAATTAGAATAGTACTTGAGGGAATTGTTCAAGAGAAACAAACAGAAAATGTAAACATGAGTGCATTTAGGCATATGGATACTTTCCAGCTTTCCAGCTGATAAAATAATTAATTCTGGAAAGTAGATTAAAACCAGTCAAAGAACATAAACAAAACACCTCTGTACATTTAAGTATTAAAACACTGAGAGCACTGAGCAGCAAATGTTTAGGTAGTACCATACTGGAAACATGACATCTCTTGAAAGATTTTTTATATATATATTGCTCTCTTTAACTAAGCATCAGCATAATTAGCTTGGCAAAGCCAATGGAGGCTCTCAAATATGAGGCCCATCCCCTCCCATGCTGAAAATCAAATTACTTGAGAATGTATGGGGAGCTTTAAGAGCAGTTTCTCATGTGGGGATGACATGGCTCAAAGTCCACTGGACATGTGCAGGCCTTTGATTACAGCTGAAGTAGTGCTTAAGATCTCAGTTGACGTGATGATCTCAGCACCAAAGGGCCATAGTGATTCTTCATGCTTTGGATACAAGCAGATGAGGACTCTGAAGCACCGTCCGAAGCAGAGTTATATTTTTTCTAAGTCCATTAAGTCAATGGTCTTGAAAAGTTATAATTCTGTTGAGGAAGGCATTGGTAATATACTGTTATCATCCATAGATCATTTTGGGTTGGTATAGGAACAGTGGTTCAAATGGCGAATAGTCTCTGATTTATTATTGGAAGGCCTTACTATATATAAGTCAATCCTAAAAGTAATCAACCCTGACTGTTTTCTGGAAGGCCAGATAATGAAACTGAAACTGAAATACCTAGGCCACCAAACGAGAAGGGAGCACTCACTGGAGAAGACCCTGATGCTGAGAAAGATTGAAGGTCAAAGAAGACAGGGACGGCAAAGGATGAGATGGTTAGACAGTGTCATCGATGCAACGAACATAAAGTTGAGCCAACTTCAGAGGACGGCGGAAGACAGGAAGGCCTGGCGTGATCTGGTCCATGGGGTGGCAAAGAGTCGGACTCGACTGTGCGACTGAACAACAACAACTATATTCTATAGTGGTTTGAAAACATTTCCACATCTGCTTCATTTCTTGCATGGTTACTTGTGCTTACATTTGAAATCAGGCTGGGTACTTGCCTACTAATAAATCCCAGGATCCTACTTTTGTGATGTGGCATCAGTTTTTCTCCACAGGTCCTTTCTTGGGGACATGATCCAGTCCTTGCATGCTGGCTACCTTGACTGGCAGGCTGGCTCACCAAGACCATCCAGGAGTCTTTGAAGATGTTGGGGCAGATTCACAGTGATTGCCAGTGTAAGAACATTTAGGATTTTGCAGTCAAGTGCACTGTTAGTGAGCCATGCATTATACCTTGGCAGCCATTACCCTGCAGAAAGGTTGTGTGAGCCATGTACTTACACAGCAGTGGCCTATTCCCTACCCTGTTGGCTGTATAATTTGTATTGTTGAATAATTTAACTCATTGGATCCTAAGTGTAAGGATTTTGTGGTGTTACTTTCCTTTATAGTTCAGATAACAGATTATGAAAAGAAACAGGCTTAAAGTTTATTTTCTCCCAGGTTTTACTACGGGCCATAGGCTATTAGAAATTCAAAAGAAGGGCACCCACAAGGACTCGTGGGGAGGTAAATTTCATTTCTCCCCTGCTGATCCTGCTCCCCACACTATCTCCACTGCCCCACACCACCCCCAACTCATTTCATATTCAAAACTATTGGGCAAGCCAGAATTGAGAAGTTGTGGAACTTAACAATAAACAATTTTTGGGCCAATAAAGGCATCGAACCAAGACAATCCACTCATTAATGGAGGACAAATATTCTGGGGATATGTGTATGTATTAAATGCTGTCAAATCCTTTCCGACTTAGGGAAACCCTAGGAATTAATGACCTCGAAAAGGTCCTGTCATTAAAGTCCTTGCTCAGGTCTTGCAAACTGAGGGTCGTGGCTTCCTTGATTGAGTCAATCTATCTCATTTTGGGTCTTTCTCTTTTCCTGCTGCCTTCAACTCTTCCTAGCATTATTGTCTTTCCCATTCCTAGCATTATTGTCTTCTCATTACGTGACCAAAGGGGATGGACCATATCTATAAATATTTGAAGAGGGATGGTACAAAACAGATATTAAATTTGGGAAGGAAGAAGAAGAGATTGGATTTATACCCCACCCTTCACTACCTGAAGGAGTCTCAGAATGGCTTACCATTTCCTTTCTTTTCCCCTCCCCACAGCAGACACCCTGTGAGGTAGGTGCGGCTGAGAGAACTTTCAAGAACTGCTTTTGAGAGAACAACTCTGAAAAAACTGTGGCTTGCTCAAGGTCACCCAGCAGCTGCATGTGAAGGAGTGAGGAATTAAACCTGGTTCTCCCAGGTTAGAGTCCGCGTTCCTAGCCACTACACCAAACTGGATGAACAATCTCTCTTAATATTTGAGGAAGGAGAAACTACATCTCTCATATTTCAGAAGCAAGGTATCACATCTCTAAATTTCACACTTTGCAAATGTATTCTATTGCAGCCTCAACAGTTCTCTTTAAAATTACTGCAGTTATTTTCTTCCTATCTTATTTCATGTTTGACTACTTTGGCAGGTTGACCCTTATTCAGTTTTTCATGTTCAGAACTATCTTTCCCTTCTACTCTTTTCTCAGAAAGAAGGACAGAGGGAAGATTCTTGATGCCATGGTAATACCTTTAAAAAGGAGGCTAACCCACTGGTCAGCACCCTTCACAAGCCAGTTCTGATACAGTTTACTTGAGTCTTCAACCACACAAATATCAATCATAAACATATTTCCTATTGCTTTACTGACTCACCATTAAGTCTCTCTCTCTCTTCTGGTTTTTGAGCATTATGGAATGGGATCTCCGTTAAACACATACCATCTCATCATTTTCACACAACAGGTCCAATATTTAATAAGCCTGCTTTAAAAGATTACTTTCCATTTTGTATCCTGTAGAAAGTATGACATCAGATTTCATGGTTTTATCCTATTTCAACTACGTGTTCTCTGGTTGCCTTAGAAACGTAGTTGCTATGGATTACACAGTGGGAGTTGTAAGGGTCAGCAAAGATCAGAGCCCTGTCATTCTTCATTCAAAGCCAATTGTCCCTGAAAAATGTAACTTACTTCAATATTTAAGAGCCAGGCACTGATATTAAGCCAAAATGAAACTTCTGTTAAAAACCCATAATTAACCTTGTCTTCAACTCTAGGTCACACATTAATCGCAATTTCATAAAGTGGACATTCCTCTGTCTTTCATTCTGGAAGGGCCAGATAGGATTTAAATAACATGTCTCTTGGAAAAATACATGGGTAATCGTTGCAATTTATTTTATGTCATTATCTAAGCCCTTGAGACCCCACATTCCCAGCTCCTCTCCCTGAGGTAATTGCATGCATCTTGGGAATGTGTGAAATGGTGTTAATATTCAGCACACCAGGGTTTTTCAAAGGACCTGCTGCCCACAATGGCGCTCTGTGCCAGAGGATTTCTGCAGACGCTGTTTTTGCTCAAGTATCAACTGCTACAAAGAGGACTCTTTTTTTACAGGAACCCAACAGATGATGGGTTCCAGAATGCTCAATGCTTCCCTTGTGTTATTGAGTCAATAGGTGAAATGGGCCTACTTACAAGCACGCTGTTTGTAAAACACAAATAAAACTGATGCACAAACGGTATAGAGGTATTCATTATCACCTCCAGAATGTTGGTTCTACAATTGGCCTGATGTTCTTTTATGTCCTGGCCTATTGAGATTACAGCTTTGAGACATAAGAATGCAGTAGACACAAGATTATTTGAAATTTTATGAGATATTTTCACTGCTGATTCATGTGTTGGGCTGTGCACTAACATACAAGCAGATTAAATCATATGCAGCAAAATGTCATGAATTTAATTAAATTAACGACGTTCCCAGCAAAAATCGATCAAGTGAAACTAAACCAACTCTTCCTTTTCTTACTGTGATGTTTCATTTTCAATCCAAAAAGCTACCAGTGTATGTCAACCTGAAAACGATTAACATAATTCTTTTGTAAAGTTCCCTTCCTCTTGATTCCTTGCTAGGAAGCCTAAATCACAAAGTATTGTCCTCCTCTTAAATCATCAGAACACAAAATAACCGGCAATAGGATTACCGGATCTGAAAAAGAAAACAAGTACTTATTTAAAGATCCATAAAGAGGATGTGTGTGTTTATCAAACAAAGCAGAGGTCATGCAAATATTTTGTGTTTTGTGGTACTACACTGTGCTCTCTGGACATCTGAGCATTTAGAACGGCTGTCCTTTAATAATGACCCAATTCTCTCTCTCTCTCTCTCTCTCTCTCTCTCCACTGAAGGATCTGCTCAGGCTCAAATGTGGCCACTGACACCAATCATAGACATTGGTTGACCCATTGCCTCCAACCGGGGTGGTGTGGGAGGAGCCAACTATGGTGACCTGACATAGATCATTGTTGCCATGGAAGGCTCCAAGCCAAATGCCCCCTGAAGCATTCGCAGACTTTCTGGGCTTGGCTCTACTTGCTCTTGTGCCCCCCCACCCCCGGCTGCAGCATGCCAGGAACTTTCCTGGTAAGTTTAAATAACTAGTCCGCTCCCGCAAGTGAGCCTTTCCTACCCCTTCCTGAAGCAGAGGACAGGGCCATTAACGGTTCTGCGTGGTCCCTCCTATTCAGGATGGGTAGCCCCATCTTGTTCAAAACGTGCTTATCTATGTTGCCTGCTTACTATGTGGAGTCTCTTTCTCTCACGTACTGCCCTTTCTCTGGGATATGTTTTACTGCTGCTTTGGAGCTGCTAGTCCAATGGTTAGGAAACAAGAATAATGGAGCACTGGGAATTGGAAGACTGTGACTGCAGTTTGCTATGGTGTAGATGGCATGTGGCGACAGACCCCATCAGGGTCATTAACATACAACCAAGCCCCATCATGGGCATTATGTCCTGCTCGTTTCCCTGGAGGGACCTAAAGTGGCATACAACAGAATAAACACAATATCTGTAAACCAGTAAACAAGTCAACAAACTGGACCTTCCCGGGATATAATTGTTGGACTCATTGGCTGGCTTGTTTAAAGACACAGGCTTCAAGCAACTGGCACAGAGACAAAGGGTTGAGAGCCCTTTGACTCTTGACTCTTCTCTGGCACCCAAGGGCTTGTGCCTCGGGCCATGCCCAAGTTTTACAGGGTATCTGAAACAGGAATGGAAAGCCAATCCTCAGTAAAGATGTTAAAACAACAGCTGGTAAAATATTCTTGATTCTTCTGTGGCTGTTTGGTTGCTGGCACTAGATCAGCCTGGGCTTCCATTTAGCAGGTGATAAATCACAGAAATTCTTAATCTTCTGACTGGTTACTCTTAATTGTATTTTACAAATAAGTAACTAAATCTATCTCATATCTCAGAACAGTTAAGGCAGCCCTCAGATAATTTTACATTATAGGAATGAAATAATGTGTGGTCTAAAGGGAAAATGGTAATATTTACTTTACGAAATTCGTAAGAGCCTTCAAAATGCATAACAGATTACATCCTCGATTAGCAGATGGAATTAATAATATTTATCTTCAAGTGTTTACTTAAATGATGCTAACAAGATAATACCTTGTACCATTATCTCCCCCCGCCCTTTTCTGTGTATCCCACAAAAAGATGAAAACATTTCAAGGAACATTTAAACAGTGGGTGATAGAAATCCTTACCAACGGTATGCGGCATGTTTCTTTCTCCTTGTTTATTTTCACAACTTTCTTTTCAAGACATTGTTTAATAAGTGCTAGATGAAGGAAGTACTCAGAAGTACAGCTGGCGAAGCAGCTATATCAGAGAACAGCCATGAATTCTTCCTAGCAATGGGTGAACAGGCGTTTTATTTAAGATACTCTAAATGGAGTTAATCTGTGTACTAGTGGCCTGGAAGGGAGCAAGTGAGCAACCATAAACAGGTCTACTGAGAATCACACTCCTGTGTTCTATAGGCCTTACTCTCAGCAAAGGGTTCTTAGGAGGGAATTGCAAGTCCCCAGAATAGAGGGTTGCCAGATCCCCCCTGGTCAATGGCGAGATAGGAGGTAGGTTTGCCAAACCCAGGTTAGGAAACTCCTGGAGATTTGGGAATGGAGCCTTAGGAGGACAGGGATCTCAGTGGGGTACCATGCCATAGAGTCCACCCTCCTAAGCATCCATGTTCTCCATGGGAACTGATCTCTGTAGTCCGGAGAGGAGCAGTAATTCCTGCCTGAATATGTGAGGGGCAGAAGGGCCATTTATGGCCAGTTCCAATGTAGTGTGCCTGGCAGAGGGGTGCCACTGGCTCCTTAAAATACCTATCTGCAGGGCTATTTTTGGGCAGGAACACACAGGAACGGAGTTCCGGCTGGCTCCCAAGTTGGCCACGCCCAGCAGGAACTCATTAGCATAATAGGCCACACCCAACAGCAGAAACTTATTAGGATTGGCTACATTCGGGGTGTGTGGCCTATCATGCAAAGGAGTTCCTGCTACAAAAAAAGCCCTGGGTTTGGACAACAACAACAAAAAAAACAGAATAACAAGCAAAAGGTGGGTAACGAGGGCTGTGCGGCCTAAGATGCTAATGAGCTGTGCTGTCAGGGGTGTGGCCTAATATGCTAATGAGTTTCTGCTGTTGGGTGTGGCCTATTATGCTAATGAGTTCCTGCTGGGCTTTTTCTACAAAAAGAGCCCTGCCTATCTGCATTTCTCCTCCTCTTTTCTGTTCCAAGCTACATAGATCATTGCAGGGTCTAGTAGCAAAATACTTAATTCCCCTACCCAACTTTAACTGAAAACAGTCAACTACCCTACGTGTTGTCCCCGTGCTGTACCGTGTGATTTTTGTCCACCAAGCAAGTGCCAAATCACACCAAGAAGGAAGCTCAGCCTCTGCTCCTGTGTTCTGAATATGTATTTATCCCTTTGGTTTTAATTCAGCATAATTGTAAGGTGTCACCAGCTTAGCATAAACACCCCCTAAAACTGTTGAGAACCCTTGATGAGCAAGCACATGGAAACTGATACTCATCCAAAACCTGAATGCTATCAAACAGTACTTTGAAGCATTTCCCCATCTTTTCCAATGAAAGAGAGAGTTGTGTTTTTTTCTTCCCAGTTGCTACCCAAGTCACTGAATGCCATCTCTCACTCATTCCCTCCCTCTCTCTAGAAATGGAGTGGCATTTCCTGAATGACAATGGGTCTTTTTAAAAAGCACAGTTTAACAAAGAGATCAAGAGGCTGTAACTGCAAAAAAGAGGGGTTTTTTTAAAAGGCATGGCTACGCTTCCTGCTTGCACATGCACACGCACCCTCAGACTTTTGCCAGCACGTCTCAGCCAATCAGCCTTATAACTAGGTAGGCCACAAAACAGCCATGCTATTTATTGCTTTCATAAACAAAGTCTGGGCTCTTGTCCTCTGCCAGCTCACTGCTGAGTGAGATAAGCAGACCTCCTACTGCTGAATTACGATCTCGCTTTCAGGCCTATGCCCCCAGGATCTATGGCAATCCCTCCAACAGCTTGAAAAATTGAAGTGCTTTAAAAGAAGAAGAGCTTGCCGGCACCATGATTGACAGGCCATGAAACCTTCCCGTTGCTCAGATTGGAAGAAAGGACCTTCCGTTTGGGTTTCAGTTGGTCTTTTTTCACTAAATGGTTTTGCAAACAGGTATTGAGGAAACTGAGATAAGTTATTCATTGTCGGTTTAATTACAAGAAAAGTTCATTCCCTCCCCCTCCCTTTGCAGGGGGTTTTTATTAGGAAGGCGCCAGTACCAAGATACGACATTATCAAATATTTAAGACATTTTAATTCATAGCAGCAATTTTGCTGAGCAATTGGATTCCTAAAGTGGACTTTTAAAAAAATGCTGTTTTCTTCAGATAAATTATTCCTAGGTGAATGGGATCATGAACTGGCAGCAGGCATAACGTGGATGCATTTGCCTATTGATGTGTTCGCCAACGACACTTACTTGGAAGTAAGACCCATTGATCTCAGCGGTATTTACTCTCATGAATTTAAGTGTATGGATTTAAATGCCTATTTGCAATTCTTAATTTTTTTCATTTCACAGGAATCCTAGTAAATCCCTAGTTATTTACAGGCATCAAGAGTAACTAGTTTGAAGGACTAGAACAAAGTTTGAGTCCAGTGGCACCTTAAAGACCAACAAAGTTTTATTCAAGGTATGAGCTTTTGTGTGCACACACACTTACTCAGAAGTTTGAAGATTGCAGTGTTAGATTTGCTCAGATCCAATCAGCTGAAATGCAGGTGCTTGATAATCTTTGAGGGCAACAAATAGTACAAATCATCTCACTAGCATCAAGGGATATACTTTCCACTAACTTTTGATCAATAGGCTTAAACTCTTCTCGTTCACTGATTCTATAGACAAGAATGAGAAAATCCTGCAACCTCTCCTATGGGTCAACCACGGCTGGCTCCTTTTGAGACCCTCCAAGAAGCAATCAAATATCAGTGAAAAACAGGCTGACTACAACTATTCCATACATTGTCCCCAATGAACTTGTTTAGCCGAATAATCTGGCAATCACTCCTGGGATGGCAGAGCTAGAAATGAACCCCCAACCACCACCACCCCCAGTTACGATTCGAAAAGCCCACTGCTACAATAGCTTATCTGTTTTTCAATACAGTCAATATTTATAAGGAACACGGCTGACCCAAAAGGATTTAACAGCTGTCTGCTTCAGCACACCCCTAGCAAGGCGCTCCCCGACTGTCCTTCTGCTCTAGTCAATCACTCCAACCCCCTGAGTCAGCAAAAGTAATCACAAACCTTCATTCATGCAAAAATATATGGAAGAACCTGTTGCCCATATTGTTCACGGGCCTGAAATGTCATGGAGAAAGAAATCTATGAAGATGTTTGAAAAAAACATAACAGCAGACCATTGACTGAAAAGAAAACAGGTGTAAGGACTGCATATCCAAAGGAGAGGCTGTAGGTGGGACCATTTAGGTGGATGGAACTATTGGCCACATGTGGAAGAGCAGATTAAATTGTTGCCCATATAAAAACACTCGATGTTGCCTTCCACCCAATATTTATCTGAGTCTTGGAAATGGACCACCATACCTGAGAAGTTTAAGTAAAGGGCACTCTATCTTTTGAGCTCAAGCCTTATTCTGTGAAATATTCCTTTCATGATAGTTATATTATATCTTTGAACTGGTACACTTCAATAATTTCTGTCTCGGGTCACTACTAACAATTACCAGCCCTCCTTCCCAGTTTTCATGTTGCTTTTTCAATGTGTTTTTATTGAATTATTTTATAAATTTAATGTTTTTAATTGTTCTAATGCTTTATGTGTGCCACCTGGGAGACCCTGATCAGGTGGAAAGGTGCCATAAAAATGTTCTAAATAAATGAAATACATAATGCATACATACAATCATCTTTAGACCACTTGCCAGTCAGGCATGAGATTCAGACTGGTTCTGTCTCCCATCTCTTCCTACTCTGAATATTCATTTTATTATTTATTCCTAATGGTGTCTAAAACGGTCTACACTGGAAGCTGTAAAATATATATAACACAAAAGAATATTTTTAGGAAGTAAGCAAGCACCCCCTGACCTGGTTAGCCCGGGCTAGCCCAATTTTGCCGGATCTCTGAAGCTAAGCAGGGTTGGCCTAAACATATAAGCAGGGTTGCACCTGGTTAGTACTTGGATGGGAGACCACCAGGGAAGTCCAGGACAGGTGTGCAGAGGCAGGCAATGGCCAAACCACCTCTGAACGTCTCTTGCCTCGAAAACCCTACAGAGTCACCATAAGTCTGCTGTGACTGGATGGCAATAATAATAATAATAATAAAAAAAACACCAGTAAAGCAAAATGACAGGATGGAACTGAATCATTAAACCTGCCGTAACGCAGCAAATAAGTTAGCCATAACGCAGCAAATAAAAACCCAAACCAAACAGGATTTGTTTTCGTAGTGCTTGGATTATTCAAAGAGTACAGAGGCCTGGCTTCCATGACCTCCATTGATAAAGCTATAGAAAACCTGAGCTGTGGTTCAGACTCACATGAACGTGCCTTATACTGGATCAGGCCACTGATCCATCAAGTCAGTATTGTCTACCAGTGGCTCTCCAGGGTCTCAGGCTGAGACCTTTCATATTGTTATGGTGTGCAGAGGCAGGCAATGGCCAAACCACCTCTGAACGTCTCTTGCCTCGAAAACCCTACAGAGTCACCATAAGTCTGCTGTGACTGGATGGCAATAATAATAATAATAAAAAAAACACCAGTAAAGCAAAATGACAGGATGGAACTGAATCATTAAACCTGCCGTAACGCAGCAAATAAGTTAGCCATAACGCAGCAAATAAAAACCCAAACCAAACAGGATTTGTTTTCGTAGTGCTTGGATTATTCAAAGAGTACAGAGGCCTGGCTTCCATGACCTCCATTGATAAAGCTATAGAAAACCTGAGCTGTGGTTCAGACTCACATGAACGTGCCTTATACTGGATCAGGCCACTGATCCATCAAGTCAGTATTGTCTACCAGTGGCTCTCCAGGGTCTCAGGCTGAGACCTTTCATATTGTTATGTATTGGGCTGGAATCTCCCAGGTCTGTCCAAGAGATGGGCTGAGCTTGGAGCTCTGGAACAAGAGACCACCAGTATTCCAGAGGTAACCAATGAGAAGGCAATGTTATGCAAGTAGAGGTAACCAATGAGGAGACAATGTTATGTAAATAGTCTATCACTGGGAGGGTGTGTGTCTGGGTGTGGTTTTTGCATGCTACTTAAACAGGGCAGTTGCCCTGGAGTCTTCAGTCTTCTTCCTGAAATCACTAAGTAAAGCAGAGCTGTTCACTGCAATGAGTCTTGAACCCAGTATTTAATATACATCACCTACAAACTGATCCTTTTAACTCGGAGATACTGGAAGTCGAACCTGAGACTATCCGCATGCCAAGCAGATGCTGTACCACCAAGCCACAGCTCCTCCCTGAGCTCTTTGACATGTCATTCCTAGCTGCCTTTCAAGTTCCCAGCTGAAGCCTTAAAAGGGGGTAAACATAATTAAAAATAATTAAACAAAACAGTTTCTGCTTAGCTCTGGCAAAGACTCCAGACAAGGAGCCAGGCAATGGGAAAGGGGCAGAGATGGGATGGGATTTGTTTCCTATATTTGGAGAATAGGTGACCGCCGAAGAACTTCCTGCAAACTACAATCCAGAGAACTGGATCCAGGAAAGTTGCCTAGGAGGCAGCAGGGTCACACTCACTGGCTCCACCCC
>NW_015160860.1:371646-409056 GCF_001447785.1 Gekko japonicus | reverse complement strand
AACCTTGTTAGCTTTTTCCATTTGTAGATTTAACAATCTCCTTTCTTGAAGATTTTGTCTTTGTTCCAACAGGCCAACCTTCTTTTTCTCCTTTTTGGTATCGTGCATTGTCTCTTTAAGTTTTTCATCTGTTTGGATCGACTTTTTCACCAGCTCGGCAATTTGCTGTTGTTGCTTTGCCAAACTCTGGTTGGATGCAGTCATTTGTTGGTTAATACCCTCAAGTCTTTCGTTAATGGGCCGGAGCAGCTCTGATAACATGGAGAACACGTCTCCTTCCTCAATCCTCGGACTTTGACCGCCCCGCCCAACTTGTCTCGCTGCTTTTCCTCTCGCGCCGGCCATTTTCAACTTTGTAAAACATACGGGTTTTGTCTGCTTGGTTGGAACACCAAGCAACTACGGGGTGCTGACTACATGCAGAGAATCTGTGAAGGCTACTTTATACAGAACGTGCGGAAGAGTGATGATGGGGCTAAGCTTGCCATCCTCCAGGTGGGGCCCATAGTCCTCGCAGAACTGATCTCCAGACTACAGAGATCAGTTCCCCTGGAGGAAATAGCAGCTTTGGAGGGTGGATGCTGTGGAACCATATCTACATTGAGCTCCCTCCTCTTCCCAAACTCTGCACCCTCTCTAGGCACTGTCTCTCGGTCTCCAGGAATTCCCCAAGCCAGAGTTGGCAACCCCAGGCAGACCAACAGGCATTCCCCCTTCTTATACAATTAATTCTCTCCAGAGAGACACTTTTGCTCTTACATGTATGGCTTTTCATGGATTGGGGACACCTTCACACTAACAGATGAAATTTTGCAAGAGTGCACTGAACATCTGTTCTTTCCCCCAAATTA
Organism: Gekko japonicus; assembly: GCF_001447785.1. Lineage (NCBI taxonomy): Eukaryota > Metazoa > Chordata > Lepidosauria > Squamata > Gekkonidae > Gekko > Gekko japonicus. The sequence goes on along the minus strand of NW_015160860.1, from coordinate 408,205 downwards.
TCTTGCCCTTTGTATACATATTCTGCTCAAAAATCTTATTTAAAAGCACGCTTCAGTGATTGTTTCCATCTCTAAATCTCTTCCAAAGCATTTTTTGACCGTTCAGTTCCTTGCTAATCTTACAATTACATATTCTACTAAGTGCTTATAAATAAATATATGGAAACATAGGATAGAAATATTTGCCTGGGGCAATGCCAAGAAAATGTCTGAGATTAATACAGATACAGACAGTGTTGTTTTTCTTTGGTTTTAAGAAATCAAGTGTACAGAGGGTTCCTTTTTTCCCCGAGTAAGTCTTTCAGTAGCTTCCCTTGATCTATTAAACTTAAAATAGATTAATCTCTAGGGAGAGTCAACTTCCCAGACATGGCAATTACAGTGAAGGATAGCAAGAGAAAGACATCCATTTAATGGAAACCTGCAGACCAGTACAGCTAACTGCATAATTCTAGTTTTTGCCCTGTCTACACTGAATCCCTCCATCCCATGCTGCCGGAGCTTTCAATACCAGTACCTTTCTTCCAGGTATAAAAAGAATTGAAACAGAAACATTTTGCTTCTTACAGGTTTGAGTCACAAAAATCCCTGATGATATAGGAAGTGCCAGCAACCCTGGTGATGCAGCACCTCAGGGAATCAGGCCTTTATTCTCTGTTCCCTGCAAGCAAACTGGAGGTGGGTTCATTTGGCACCCTTGGATAGCAGTCCGAAATCCCCCTTTTCTTAAGTAATCAGGTGACACAGAAGGACCAACCCCATGCTACTGACTGGTATAAAGTTTTGAGAGCTGGTGTACTCCTTCAGTATGGGCAACTTGTTAATGAGAGAAGCCACAAATTTAGCCCATCTGTCTCTCTACCTGCCGGCGCCTGTTCCAAAGTATTTCCTAACCCTTGAGTGCGAGCGCCTGGCTCAGACCACATGAATATATATTGTTTTGAACACTGGAATACTTGTCTATATCTGTGTATCTGTAGTCTTCAGCCATTTCAGAACAGTATGAGATGTAAATCCAACTTGCAACAGGGCGCCTAGTTTTAAAATTTGTTCCTGTTTCTTTTGCGCCCCCCCAAGCCAGAAATAATGAGGCAGACACAAATGTTGGGTTTAACTATAGGGCCACTTTATTAACTGACAACTTAAACTGGAGCCAACGGCGAGGGCAACACAGCTTGCAGTATGGTCAAGGCCAGAGGTCGAGGACCCCTCCCTTACCTCTTCAATAGGGCGAGCCACCCTGCCCTGGGTGGGAGCCCACCACAGGGGCTCCCACCCAGCCGGCTAGCCATTGCAGGACAACCCTGTAGCCCTATCCCCCAAGCCACAAGGTTCAAAGAGAGGACCTAAACAGGGCTGTCCCCAAGGCAGTCCGTTTTCCCCGCCCCGTGCCGCAAGGCACAAAGACTGTACTCACAGGACCCCTTCAACCCCAAATGATGGGTGTCAGCTGGTGTTCACCGGACCGCAATCTGTATACCACATAGCAACCTGCCTAAACGAAAGTGACCGACCTAACTAACATGACTCACCCTTCTAAACACCTGCATCACTGCTGCAGTGCAGGATAGATGAAAACACCCCCTCCAAGTGCCAATCAGGAAGGGGCAAAAAATTCCTACCGGGCAACCAGCAAACGCCTGCACTACTAACAGGGCAGGAGGGGGGCGGGGCGACAACCATGCGGGACTGCTGAGGAGGAGAGGCGGGACCAGGCTATTAAGCCTTCTCAGCTCCTCCCCCTCCCAAGGCCCATATGTAGCACTTGGCGCCTAAACCCAGCCTGCCTCTTCTGACAGGGAGGCAAAGGCACTTCTCCAGCCCCATGGCTGGAACGGCCATGGGCTGTTTGAACCGTGTTTTTCTCCATCTTTCTTCTTCTGTGACAAAAAGGACTTTAAAGAGCAGTTGGTTGGTTGTGCTTGTAAGACCCTTCCCTCACTTTGGGTCAGGCTGCAACCAAGTTGTGAATCACAAGTCAACCCACCAGTGGAAGATGAATGCTGTAGAGGAATAACCAGCACTCTCTAAAGTGCAACATTAGCGCGGAGGAGTGCATTAATATGCAAAGCATGTCTTCATCACCACCGCCCTTAAGCTGTGGGGTTAATTGGAAACAGCACAAGAAAGATCCAAATATAAGCAATTTCTGAGGAATAGATGTAATGTTAGAAAGTAAAAAACACACAGACAGTGTTTAGTCTGACCAATTTAGTAAGCAGGGTTTGTCTGCAGCAGAAAAGCCTCAAGACGATGGCATTGATTTCAAATACAGCAAGAGGATTTTATGAGAACCGGGCCCGAAGAGATCTCAAAACATACTTTTACATGGCAAATATAGGCCCTGAATCAACCCAACAGGAAATCAATAATAACACTTAACATTTCAGTGACCAAAATGGTTCATCAAATGAGACACAATGATGGCAGATCCATTTGTTTAAACCGAAGTCTGCCTCAATTAAAAATAAATCAGATTGAGGGGTCTTATATGTATGGTGAAAGGGGCATCTGGTAGGGAATGCTGAACCAACAACCTTCTGGCAGTTATTTCCCCCTCGATCTCTTTTCTCTTCATCTAAGAAATGAAATTTGCTGAAGGAACAGCAATTGTGAGGAGAATCTCCCTGGAGGTAAGCAGGGTTCTGCTCCCTTCACCTGTTTGCTTTTTCTGCTCTACATCTCCCAGTTTCAATAAATAAATCTACTGTTAGAAGATTTAATCTGGCACTTGAAGTGTTTTAAGAATACATTGGTATAGGCAGGAGAGGTACAGCTTGAAAGGTGAGAGGGGGAGGATGTAAACAGTGGGGTTCCACTGTTATAGTGGCATGGGCACTTCCATTGGCAATAGAGGAAACCCAGTTCTGCCCTCCGACTGCAAACCACCACTTCATCCTCCCACTGTGTTCACTTCATCCTCCATGCTGATCCTCCATGTTCCACCTACTTTACAACCACTGTGGGCCTCTCATTAGTATAAGGCTTAGTACTCACAACTAGGGTTGCCAGGTCTGGTTGGAAAATACCTGGAGACTTTGGGGGTGGATCTGGGAGAGAGCGGGGTTTGGGGGAGGAGCCTCAGCATGGTACAATGCCATAGAGTTCACCCTTCAAAGCAGCCATTTTCTCCAGGGAAACCGATCTCTGTCAGCTGGAGATCAGTTGCAAAAGCGGGAGATCCCCAGGCCCCACCTGGAGGCTGGCAACCCTACTCACACAACTGGTAATTGTGCTGTGAATTACATGGGAATTGCAGATGGTTGCTTGTGTGGAATATCGATGTAATGATCAGTTCCTATGGAATGAATGTGAGTCTTCCTTCTTTCCTTTTTCTATGACTGTGGAATAGGCTGGCAAGCCTCCTGCTATGGTGGGAGACCTCCCAACCAATGTTCCCTCTAAGCTGTGGAGTCTTGTGAGCAAAAATTCTACTTTGTGAGCTACTGGCACTAAAGTTGTGAGCAAGCAAGTTGGCTGATGCATAACTTAGTTGGCTCTGGAGCCCTCCTTCCTGAGCTAAGGCAAAAATGTGTGAGCTGGAGGCTAAAAAACTGTGAGCTAGCTCACACTAACTCAGCTTAGAGGGAACACTGCTCCCAACCTTTGTAGCTCACCATCCACTGCTGTGAGTGGAGGTGGGTGAATTATTATTTTTTTTTAAAAAAAAATAATGCCAGCGTCACATGTGGTGTGAGTTTACTTCCAAGGGAAACCTGGAACTATGGTGGAACGATGCTAACCATCTCATCCTTTGCCGTCCCCGTCTTCTTTGACCTTCAATCTTTCCCAGCATCAGGGTCTTCTGGGAAAGATTGAAGGCAATTTCTAGAGTGATGGAATTTCACTTACAGGTTTTCCACAAAAGTGATATCACGATGCACACAGCCTCATGTCGCTGCCCTCCAAGCTCCCACTGGTGGAATGTGTGAATGGTTTGGAGTTGTAACCCATACGCAGATTATGAGGTGGCATCTGGAAAGAAGTACATCTGTCAACAATGTGCAGGAAACAGTACAGAAGATTGTAGAGTGGTAAGATGACACTGCTGCATATATAGGAGGTTGGCTGCTGGGAAGGCTAAGTGCCAAACGCATGCTTGACATGTGCGTGTCTGTAGACATGAGTGTGTGTGTATTTGTACTAAGGAATAAAAGACTACACATACAGGCCAATGAGAGCCAGTGTGACATAACTATTAGAATGTTCAGTGAGGGGTTGGAAGGAAGACCCAGACTCATTAGTCAAGAAACTCATTGGATGACCTTGGGCTGCTCATTCTCTTTCATACTGTCCTACAGAGCTGTTGCAAGGATAAAAGGGAGGAGGGGGAAGAAGCATGTATGCTGTTCTGAGCTCCTTAAGGGAAGGGTTGGGTGAAAATGTACTAAATAAATGACGAATAAAAACATGCAAGTGAAAAATAAGATTTTTTGAAAAACCTGTGGCTCTGTGTCATGGAAAGAAGATTAACACAAGCCGACTTGCCATGTTACTACATTTCCTACCACCTCAAAAATGCATTGCGTGTACCCATCCTAACATAATTAGCAAAACAGAGTGTCATTATTACCAACAGATGAATCCTTGGATGGAAGAATAATATAATCCTTCATCATTTGAGGGGGGGGGGAAATCTCCCCTTTCTTTCTTTTTGGTTGCAATCTTGAAAGCCTGAAGATTCAACAAACAAATGATTGATGATCAAATGAACAAATCTAGGCTGGGATATTTTCGTCTCTTCCTGCTTTCTCTCTTCTCCAAGCCATTTGTTTAATGGCATATTTATAATGCCGTGCAGCACACTCCATTGTGCATTTTATATTTAACATGTTTCTTTCAGAGCCACTTAATATCATTTTCTCAATCTTTCCAACCTATTTTCTTTCCCTGCCCATATCTTATCAATCTTTGATCCCTAATAGTTTTCTCACACCTCTGTTGTTTAATCAGAATCTGTCTAGGCTGGAGCAGGAGCGTTGGAGTCCAAGCTCTTTAATCATTTGCCTTGAATTAATGCAATTACATGGCTGGTGCATTAGAATCCTCACCTCTGGTCTCTATATTTACAGCTCCTTTTGAATCCTTTTTGTAGCCTTTTTATTCTGCCATCCTGAAGGCTGGGTTTCCAAACTCCAAGTGCTTATCTATTTGTAAAGTACTGCTGCCCAGGACAGCAGCCACAAAACAGGCTTGCAGTGGAATGATAAATAGCACAAAAGCCAACACAGTAAACGGTGCCTTATTTCCTTAACTCAGTAGAACAGATTTCATTAAAATGGAATCAGGCTGCGTATTTAGGAAGAAACATTTACTGTTCTAGTGCCTTGGATCTGAAGCCCAATTGTGCTGTGAAATGGGTCTGTTAAAACATACATGTACTCCCCCCTTTTAAAAAATCTGCTTCTTAGAATCAGAATCATAAAGTTGGAAGGTGCCTACAGGGTCATCTAGTCCAACCCTCTGCAAAATGCAGGAAATTGACAAATACCCCCCCACCCCCAGTGACCCCTGTTCCATGCCCAGAAGATGACAAAAAACCTCCAGGATCCCCGGCCAAACTGGTCTGGAAAAAAATTGCCTCCTGACCCCACAGTGGCAATCAGCATTTCCCTGGGCATGTAAGAAAAGGCCACAAGAACTATTTATTTATTTATGTATTTATTTATTTATTTGATTTGATTTTTATCCCGCCCTCCCGCCGAAGCAACCCTTCCTGCCCTCCCTCTCATGATCTGCCTAAGTTCACACAATCAGCATTGCTGTCAGATGGCCATCTAGCCTCTGTTTGAAAACTTCCAAAGAAGGAGATCCCAGAACCTCCCAAGGAAGCCTGTTCCAATGAGGAACTGCTCTGTCAGGAAGTTTTTCCTAATGTTTAGCAAAAAACTTTTTTGATTTAATTTCAACCCATGGTTCTGGACCGAACAACTCTGCACCATCCTCTATACAACAGCCCTTCAAGTATTTGAAGATGGTTTTCATATCACCTCTCAGTCATCTCCTCTCCAATACCCAGCTCCTTCAATGTTTCCTCATAGGACTTGTGGACTTCTTACCGTGTTGTTTTTTAATGTAGCATTTGATTTAGGGCATTTTTGAAGTGAGAGATGCTTTAAATTGTTTATGTTGGCATATAACATATAACTGTAGCAGGTAATACTTGAATATATTTCTGCAGATGGGGACCACACTTAACTATATATATAGCCACATGGATGCCAGACGTTTTCATGTAAACTTGGGGGGCCCAACCACATATGGTGGTTTGCATCAGGGAAATGTTGCAAGGAAAAGAGTTAACCCCTCAGTGGCACTGCTGCCCCTATCCAAATTGCTCCTTCCCTCCATGGCTGCTGGGGGTAGGATTGCTACTCCCATGGGTGTGTGTGTGTGTGTATGTGACATCCTGTGCTTGTTTCAGAAATGGCCATCAGGCTGGTGGCATGATATCACTTCCAGGGAAAGCTGGAAGTGATGCCAGTCTTATCTAGGAACTATCAAACTATGTTTCTTACCATACAGCTTCTGGCAATCCCTAGAGAAGTATAACATCACTTCCATGTTTTCCCTGGAAGGGATGTCATACTGTCACTGACAGCCGTCCCCATACCCCTGCCCCTCGGCTCTCCCACTGTACCCTAACTAGAAGTGTTGTAAATCAGGCAATTTAAATTTGAATTTTGAAAAGAGGAAGGGACCTTCTATGAAGGGGCGGGTTTGGGATAAGTGATCTGGAAGTGATATCACAATATACTGTTACTTGAACTTAGACCTGGAAGTGATATCACAGGACATCATAAACTGACATCACTTCCTTGTTGAGCTCCAGGTATTTCCTGAGTCAGATAACCACCACCACACTGGCTCTCAGATGGTTGCTTCGGTTCCCAAAGGCTCCTGTTGATATGTTTCAAAGACATACCAGCAATCATGGTTTGTTTATTATATATCAAGCCATGGTTTGAAGGGGATGATAAACAAATTTCAGGCAGCAGTTTGAAGCTATTTTACAAACTATAGTTTGGACTAATCAGAGTTTGGTGTTGCATCCAAATTGCTAAACCATGGATTCAGATTTTGTCCCTGTTTGGAGGCTGCCTAACCACAAAGAAAAGAGACGAGAGGAAAAAACACTCTGGAACCTTTCATTGGCATTTTCCCAAATTATTCATTCTGCCATCTTTAGCCTGTCTTTGTTTCCGAACTCAGCTGCTCTGCTGATACTAAAGAAAATTACCATCTGTGATATGTTTTATCCTTCATGTTAACCTTCCGAGACATGTATATCTGGAAGCAGTTGGATTGCACAGGTAGTCAATGGGAAATCACGTCTGTTTGTCTGTTGCCTTGAAAACCCTATGGGGATGCCATAAGTAGGGTTGCCAAGTGAACTTACCCTTGGCAGCGGGGGAGCCTTGCCGGTCTCCGGGAACTCTTCCAGGGCGCGTGTGCGCCACCAGCACGTCACAGGAAGTGACGTGCTACGTTGCTCATGTTGGGGGCGTGGCCCAGATCGTCGGGGGGGGAACCATATGGGCGACGTGGCTGCGTCACCTCTGGTGATGCAGGTTCGGGGGGTGGAGTTCCCCCCGGGGCCCAATTCCGCCGCGGCGGAAATCGGGCCTCCAAAGCGGGGGTTTCCCCGCCCCCCGCCCCCACTTGGCAGCCCTAGCCATAGGTCAGCTGTGACTTGATAACACTTTATACACACATACAACAGGACACAGCTGATGAGGGAGCAAAGTTTGGGACAGCATCTGAAGATTCCAACAGGAGGAAGACTAGGTTTGCAGGACCCCCGGTCCTGGTGGGGTTTTCCCTGATTTTCAGGGCTTAGATTTGCTGCTGGCCAGTTGGCTGACAGGGACATTGCTGGGTGATGTCCCCAGTGCAATGATGTCACCCGGAAGTGACGTCATTGTGTCACTGACATCGGGGTGGTGGTGCTCTAGTTCTTGGGTAAACTTTATGGTTTTGTAGCCAAAAAAACCCATAGGGTTTTGTCCAAAAACTAGAGTGCCACCCCCAATGTCAGTGACCGGACCCGGGAGCCCCCGCCAGATCACAGGTAGGATCTGGCAATCAGAAGGAAGACATTTCCCGCCAAGGGTGCTATTGGTGGACTCGAGGTGGACTAGAATCCTAGGTCCCCTTTGTGTTTGGGGACCAAGCACCTGCTTTAGCCTCAGACCCCTGGTGGCAGTCCACATACATAACAATCAACAAATTCATAACTGCTCACAATACAGCATAGACATTTAGTCTAAAACCCAGTGGTGTCTTTTTACTTTCTCCCATACAACTGAATGGCTGACATTCATTTTCCCAGAGGCAAATAAATTATTACTTATGCATAAAAAACAAAACAAAACCAGAAATAGGGGGAGCCAATCACCATATTGATGGCCTTCTAGAATATAAAGCCTTTTTGTCACACACACTTGGCCATTAGTAATGGGTGTATCAGTAGTAACCTTAATATAATTGTTGAGTTCCGTACAAATTACTTGCTACAAGCAATTATGACACCATCACTCTCTGAAAAACAATTGTCCGTCTCAAGCCAGAATCATAATACTAGTTTGCAACATTTGAGCATATGGCTGTTGTTTTTTTTAAAAAAAGTAGCAAAGCAATTTTTGAGTCTGGTTTTCTGCTTCTCACTACGGACTAATGAATCAAAATCATTTCCCTTTTCTGAAATTCCTTGAAAATAATTTGTCCCATCATATATTTGTCCCATGCTTCATATATTGCCTATAGACAGATCTGCTACTCCTCTTACAATTCCATTGACTTGGGTGGAATCTGAAGGTCTTAAATCCAACAACACCCGCTTAACTGGTCTGTGGATCTCAGCCAAAGTTATTCCATCCTGTCAAAGATGTTACATATTTTTTGCCCCATATGCTCAGTAATATGTTACACACCACTGCCTCCCCCCCCACACTCCATAATCCTTCATTGCTTTCTGGCATGCTGTCCCGTTTTTGCCACCCACCCAATCTGACTCCCTTCCCTCATTATACTGGCAAAATGCAGGCAAAGGTCAAAACTGCAAATTACTATTGTGGGAACCAAGTGTGACAGGTGAACTGTGTCAGCTAACAATGGCCATACTGTGCTGGCCCAACCCTGACTCGTTCCCCAGGGGCTCTTGCAGGGCCCCAAAATGTGTTTTCAAAAGCAAGAAATTCTCACAGTTTTATTCATAAATGATACTTCTCTTTTTCTGACTATTTTATGAAATGACACTCTGTGCTTCTAAGTGTTGTTTTTTTTAAAGTTTCATTGATTTTTACTTTGTTCCACGTTTTTAATATCAAGAACCGGAGCTGACGATAAAAAGCTGTTTTTAAGCTCTTTAAAGAGATTGCCTTCTGCTGGGGTAGCAGAGTCCCTTCGATTTAATTTACAAATGTGTGCCTATAACTACTTTCCTTAGACTATCCTACTTTCTTGGACAGCAGCTAGACAGTCCAGATAGCAATATTTTTCAAAGAATCAGGGGGAAAGCACTTGTTTCTACAAGCCCGGGTTCACTGCACTGGCAGTTTGGAAGACGGCCTTTAGTCCCAACACCCAGCAGTTACGTTTCTCTCCCCTTCCTTCTGCAGATCAGATGATGTTGTTCTTTCTTGTTATGTGGGTAAAGGTGGGAGATGGTGGCGCAGGAGAAAAGAGATGAAAAGGGCTGGCTCCGCCCTGGGATTTCATTAAGTGACTTTCTGTTGTGTCCGCAGAGAGTCACTAGGTAGCCAGCACTTCAGTCAGAGCTTGGTTCTGAATAACAAAAGGACCAAGGATCCTAGTAAAACCAATAGGATCCCTAGGTGGACATTCAAACCCACCAATAGGAAGAGGAGAGCTGAGTAGGGATTGGTTAGGGACCAAATAAATACAGGACATCGTGGGCTTGTTTCAGTGTTGTGTGTACATGCCGATAGCTGATCACTGTGCTGAATCACTGAACTTTCCTACAAAGAACCCACTACACAACACTTTCAAAGGTCAGTATCTTTCATTTTAGACTGGGAAATAAAACACCATTGCTGGGGTACCAAACTTCCTGCGAGCTGTGTGATGAACCTCATAGACGTTGGTCATGATGGCCACATGCCTTGCCCCTGTGCATGACTGACACCCATTTTAAAGGTGCTCAAACTTATTTTGAGAGCCTAAAGTTCACAAAGCAAGTTATAACTGGCATGTCTTGTATGGCCTGAGAGCCCGTATGGTGTGATGGCTAGAGGGTCAGGCTTTGGGCTCTCATTGGGTAGAAAAGTGGGGCATAAATGAAGTAAAAAATTACAAGTCAGGGGCAATGTCCTTTTTTCTGTGACATCTTACATTTTACGTAAATGATTTTATTTTAGAGAGAAATATGTGATTTGAAATGTTATGACCCAGTCACACGTAGCATTGCCAATCGGGTTGCAGACCCCTGGTCTGGGTAGGGGACCCCCTGATTTTGGGGGCTTCTGCCTGTCACTGGCTAGCTGGCCGATGGGGGAAGCCCCACCCCCCAACAGCAGCATCACGTGGTGACGTCCCTGATGCGATGATGTCATGTGGAAGTGACGTCATCATGTCGGCAACACTGTACAGCAATGCTCTGCTTTGGGGGCAAAACTCTATGGTTTTAGCCCAATTTTAGCCACAGAGTCTGCCCAAAAAGCAGAGCATCGCCCCTGACATCACCGACACGATGACATCACTTCCATGTGATGCCATTGCGTTGGGGGATGTTGCCGCCCACTCTCAAACCACCACCCGCAAATCCCCCTGCCGGTGTGACGATCGCGCCTGGCAACCCTAACCGCCAACCTCCAGACGGGGCCTGGAAATATCCCAGAACTGCAGAACAATGATCTCCAGACTACAGAGATCAGTTCCCCTGGAGAAAATGGTTCTTTTTTTTAGCAAGGATCCTATGGCATTATACCCTACTGAAGCACCTACCCTCCCCAAATCCTGTCCTTACCAGGCTAGACCCCCAAAACCTCTAGGAGTTCCCCAGTCTGGAATAGGTAATCCTAGAAATGATCTCAGAGCTAGGCCTGAATCCTCTTTGTCACATATATTCTGTTGATCAGTTATGCGACCCATAAACCTATTTTCCCGAAAATCCCCACATAAATGTTAATCTGTCTTTTTTACCAGGTGTAGCGGTATCTTCCCTTCCTGATAATTCTTATGAGGTCCACCCTATTAATAATACTTACAGCACTGTATACTGGCCCCTCCTCCGGTCTCCCAGCAGGGGCTAGCTTCCAGCTGGCAGCCTTACTTTCTCTCTCTCAGCCTAATTTACCTGACAGGTTTGTTGTGCAGATAAAATGGGCAATGGAGGAATTGATGTACACAGCTCCCTGAGTTTCTTTGAGGAAGGGTGGGATAAAAACTGAAAAGTATGCAGACGGAGAGTGGTTTCAGCAAAGTGTACTTTATTCGATCAGGAACAAGACGACTTTGGCCGGCTCACAGGCCGGCTTATATCCCCCGAGAAACCGCCACTCAAAACACACCCCTACTTCCCTATAGGTTATTTACAGTTAGGGCTGCCAAATGCCCCCGGGGGGCGGAATTCCCCCCGCTTTCGAGCCCCGATTTCCGCTCCCGCGGAATCGGGGCCCAGGGGAAACCCCACCCCTGCGTGCGCGTCACCCGGAAGTGACGTCGCACGCTGGGGGCGGGGCCACGCCATTTGAGGGGAAAACTCTTTGTTTTCCCCTCAAATGGCGTGGCCCCGCTCCCAGCGTGCGACGTCACTTCCGGGTGATGCGCATGCGGCGCGCGCGCATGTCTAGGACGCCGGCTGGGAGCCCCCTGCTCCCGGCCAAAAAACATTTGGCAACCCTTTTTACAGTGGTCGAGAGTCCCATAGGCTCTCGGCCGGGAACCTAGCCCCCTGATTGGAGCGGGCTAGGATCCGCATAGTCCATTGTCTCTTGGAGCGAAGCTCTGCGTTTGTCTCTGGACTTGTCTGGACTTGTCTGGACTGGATACATTACAAAAACATAAGAGATTATTTAGGAAAATGACATCAAAACCTGTTCACACGCAGTTGACTTCGACCTGGAAGGCCTCTATTTTACTAAATCAAATCAAAAACAGTTCCCCCCAAAATTACCTCAGGTACCCTCCTCAGTGGTCTCAAAATATTACCATACTAATGAAGGTATTTAAATGTGTGTGTATGTGTGTTATCTACAGATCTTTTAAATGTCTTTCTCTTTTTTTTGAATTGTGCCACATTAAAGCAAAAGATACTAGAGCCTCAGCTTCTGCATGCAGACACAAAGCTGTTTTTCAGCCGACATTAATAAGCCGGCCTAGCTGGAAGACCCTGAGGATTTGAAGCTTCTGGAAACTTTCAGTGTTTTAAGCAGATAAACACATTTGCTAAACAATAGCCATGTAATGATTCTCAATAACACATGATTGTCTTTTATGTGGCAAATGATTTACAGTCATTAAATATAGGAGTGAGTCAAACAGAGATGCAAGGGGAGGGAAATGAAGACCCTCTGCTGGAATGAATTAAATATGCCTGGTAGAGAACATCTTCGGTGTTCTGGTTTGGTCCTGGGGACTTGCCGTCTTCAAGGAGACAGTGATTCCATTTGGCACTTTGTCTGTACAAATGATGTTTAATGACCTAGCAGGTTGGCTTTTGGAATTCATCATGGAGCATTTGTCAACTGCTTGATATACATGACAGATGTTTCCATGAAATGGAGCGGTGGAACAAATTTTGTTGAGAAGGGTATGAGCCAGATGTTCACAAGACTGGATTGGTGTCATGCGGGGAGAAAAATCTTTTTTTTTTAATTGCTTGCGACCGGCAAGCAAAAAAAGGGGAAATGTGTTTATCACAGGAACTTGCATTTCAGGCCTTATCCTTTCAGCAGTGACATAAAAATGATGAAATAGCAAGTTAAATGGTGCACTCATTTTGGCAAATGCTTTGCAAACTTGTGCTGTGCTGTGACATTCTGTGTACTCCCTATACCTTTACCCTTCAGGTTTTCAGGTTTGTATTAAACTGCATACAACATCCTCAGTTCTTTTCACCACTTGTGAATTCAACCAGAAAGCTTTTGGGAAGAGAAAGTATTTAACAGTTTGGGCATTTAAAATTATTTTAATCAAGATCATCTCAGTTTTTTTAAAATTTCAGGCACTTATGAAGAAATGTTATTCTATTGTTTAGTCACAAATGGAAATCACTGACAGCTCTCTACTGTTCTTTTGGTAAATTTTTATTTATTTAGATATTGATGTGTGTGTAAAGTGCCATCAAGTCACAACCGATGTATGGTGACCCCATAGGGTTTTCAAGGCAAGGGACTAACAGAAGTGGTTTGCCATTTCCTGGCTCTGTGCGTAGCACCCCTGGACTTCCCTTCCAAGTACTAGCCACGGCCAATCCTGCTTAGCTTCTGAGATCTGACAAGGAGATCTTGAGATTTGACAAAGGACAGCATTGTTTTCTCTTCCTTGTTCTACAAACAACCCTATGAGGTAGGTTAGGCTGAGACAGAGTGACAGACCCAAGGTCACCCACTGATAGGGTTGCCAGGTCTGGGTTGGAAAATACCTGGAGTCTTTGGGGGTGGAGCCAGGAGAGGGCGGGGTTTGAAGAAGGGAGGGGCTTCAGCATAGTAAAATGCTATAGAGTCCACCCTCCAGAGCAGCCATTTTCTCCAGGGGAGCTGATCTCTGTCAGCTGGAGATCAGTTGTAAAAGCGGGAGATCCCCAGGCCCCACCTGGAGGCTGGCAGCCCTACCCACTGAGCTTCCGTGGCACAGTGGTTATTTGGACCCGGGTTGGCTTCATAGCTCCTGGCTTACTGGTGAGGCTGCTGTTCCAGAGAGCTTTTGGTGCGGTCTGAGCCTGGGCAATAGGGTTGCCGGCTCCAGGTTGGTAAATTGCTGGAGCTTATGGGATGGAGCCTGAGGGCAGGGCTTGGAGAGGGGAGGGACTTCAGTGGGGTATAATGCCATAGAGTCCACCTTCCAAAGAAGCCATTTTCTCCAGGCAGACTGATCTCTGTAGCCTGGAGATTAGTTGTAATTCCAGGAGATCTCCAGGTCCCACCTGGAGGCTGGTAGTCCTACTGGAAAGAGGGGAAATACCTATGAGCTGATAGCATAAGGTAATTTTAGGCTGGTTTTAATTTATTTATATCTGTTGTTTCCAATGTTTGTTTTATAAAGTTGTTTTAACATTGTTTTACATTTACAGTCCTGAGGTCCTGAGATGCTTAGGAGAAAGGCAGGCATGTTAATATTTTAACTACATAATATGAATATTTTAAATATACCCCTTAGCCAGAAATCAGATTTTTCTCACTAACATTCTGAATTTTTAAAAACCTACTCCTCAACTTGGTTTCACAGGTTGGCTCGCAGATAACCATAGTTAGCATTAATACTGTATATCTGTAACACCATCCTTAGGACTGGGTGAGTTTGGGGGTTCTCAAAATTAATCAGCTGGCCAGTGTCATATCTCTATCAAGCCAGTGATTTGGAGGGGGTTTCTGATGCATTCCAGATTCAGGAGCTCCATCTACACTCCCCCTTTTATAAACTTTTCATAAAATGATCTTATAAAATATAACCACTCGATTTCCCTAATCTTTCAAAATGTGAGATATATCTAAAATATTAACATTCTTCTTTTGTAAGTTATTAAGTGATAGAATTAGCCTCTACATTTAGCGGAATAAGTATGATACTGAACAAGGAAATACATATATAGATATCCAGGGCTTTTTTTGTAGACAAATCCCAGCAGGAACTCATTGGCATAATAGGCCACACCCAACAGCAGAAACTCATTAGCATATTAGGCCACACCCCTGACCAAACAGCTTATTAGCGTATCAGGCCACACCCCCACACATTCGCTCGGCTTGCCTGGGTGCCCCGCGGCTGCGGGAAGCCCAGGCAAGCAAGCCCTTGGAGGGAAGGGAAGGCACGGGGAGGCATTTAAATGCCTCCCTGATCCTACCAGGGCCCCCCCTGGCCCGCCTGCCTCGGAATTGCTGGTGGGGGTCACTCTCCAGGCCTTCCCTCTGTAGCCACGCAAGCGCAGAGGTTTTGACTGTAGTGGGCGTGGCCAACTCTGAAGCCAGCTGGAACTCCGTTCCTGTGCGTTCCTGCCCAACAATAGCCCTGTAGATATCATTTATAAGTTCTCTAGAGCAGACTTTTCTCTAGCCACACGCTAGTCATATGAATATGATCTGAGGTTTAAACATCTTAATATGATAAAGAAAAACAGGAAATCTCACCAGTTGGGAGGGGGTTGCATTGTGTGTATGTGCACGTAAATGTATGTGTTCATGTGCCCCCATGCCTGGAAGTCATGGCGACCTATGGCAACTCCTACTGGGGCATTGAGGACATTCAGTGAAGTGGCTTGATAGCCTACCTCTGCCTCCTGGCCCTGGTATTCTTTGGAGGTCTCCCATCCAAATACTTGCCAAGGTTGGCCCTGCTTAGCTTCCAAGAGCTGACGAGATTGGGCTTGCCTAGGCTATCCAGGTCAGGGCAAATCTCATGAGTTTTATGCTGTACATAGCTATTTCAAAATGTATCCTACTCAGAACGTTTGCTAGTAACAGGATGCTCTCCGGCGATAATTGGAGAATACCAGTAATGTAGACTCTAGAGTACACAATGCTACTTCCTTTGCACAGTAAAGGAAATCTAAATAAAGAAGCACCCATGAAGTACAGTCCAAAATCAATTAAAAGACAATTAGTGTGTGTGTTTGTAAAACAGAGGTCACTCAGGTTTGAAGGCTTCCTAGGACCAAACATTTAGCAGGAGGTACAATGGCCTCCAACCAGTCCTCATCATATCTTGTTATATGTGACTAGTAAGCCTGGATGGAGTAGTGTGTTTCTGTTCATGCTGGGGCCCAGATTTACACATCAGTTGTGCATGTGTATCACCCTTGTTAGAGTAGATTGTTTATATTTTCACTTTAACGTATCGCTTTCACTGCTCCGGGACTACAAAGATTTTGGGCAAACTTGGAAGTTAGGTATTTGCAGCTTCTTTTATTAGCATTTTTGCAAACTACAAAATAGATAAAGCAGTTTTATGTTTTACATCTGGGTGAAATAATAAAACATATGGGCACAGAGCAAAAGCATGTGCAGCTGTGAATTTCTGTAAATATCCCGACTCTAGATGGCTGCAGAGATAAAGAACTTATGGCATGTGCTGAGGGTTTATCCCACTATCCATCACTCCTTGGAATATTTATGATATCCCGACATTTGTGGCATATGTGTTAATTAACCACTTTTTAAGGAGCAGTCTTCAGGGGTTTTTCTTTTATGTAGAACAGATCAGAGTAATTCTATATGACAGAAGTGCATAACAGTTCGCAAGAAAGAGATCACTTAATGTCATTTCCTTTCTTTTTTTCGTCCCCTTTCCTTCTTTTTTCTTCCCCTAAAGATAAATTTAGTGCTATTGGTGATGCGGCTCTCTCAGATATTGATGCCCTCTGAACCCCATCTTTCTGTGGATTCTTCTACATCACAAGGGTTGGGCCCACAATAACCCTCTTTTGAAGATCCAACAACCCCCTTCCTTGGGTTTCCTGACGTCCCTTATATAGCCCATTTCCTTTGCTGTTGCTTCACTAACACCAGCTCTTCGTCTCATTGCCAGCTTGTTCATTTATTTAAAATATAAATCTCCCACTTTTTTCCTGACATTCATAGCAGCTTTCAATAAATATGATAAAATGACACATAAAAAAAACAAACCCCCTCATACAAAATGCATTAAAATAACATAAAACAAGTATTACAACAGTTAAAATATAGCCGTAGGGCTTAATCGCTAAAACCAAGAAAATAGCAGGAAATGTCTTAAATCAGCCCAAGGAATCAAGGTTACACTGAAAGACTAAAAGCAGCAGACAACCAGTCGAAACCCAACACACTCAGACAAAAGCAGCATGCACAATGAGGTTCTCACTTGGCATCTAAAGGTATACAAAATGGGGGGGGGAGAGCTCCACAAACATGGGGCTACCTCTAAAACCACCTGCTGCACCTCATAAATGGGTGCATTCAGACAAGGGCCTCTCCACAAGATCTCAATGCACAGGCAAGCCTTCGAACGCTCCTGGGCCAGATCTTTTTGAATGGCACCCAGTAACAAACTGGAAACCAATGCAGCTCTTTCAGTGCTGGTGTAACACTGGCTACTGCATCCTGTCCCTGTTAACAGTGCAGCAGCCTTTGGGACAAGCTGAAGTCTCTGAGCGATTGCTGAAGACTTGAAATGACCAGAAATGGGTAACTGTAGCTCAGTAATTTCATTCTAAGAAAGGCGCACCAACCCAAGTTGGGGAAAGGTGTCTGGAATTAAAGAAGCCTCTTGAGCCTCCTGGATACAGCCATATGTAAAAGCCATACCTGAGCTACAGACCTTGTTCCTGATGGTGGAAAGTCCAAAGATCCCAGCAACAAGGTAAAGGCAGCTGTATAGAGGCTCACTACCTACCTGAGGGTCCTGGCCCTGGCTCGAAGGCCACCAGTCTACTCAAGATAGAGGTGGTGTTTGTTTTTTGTTTGTTTGTGTGTGTGTGTCTGTGCCTGGAAGTTCTGGTTGACTTCTGGTGACTCCTAGTGGGGCTTGGACATTTCAGAGACGTGGCTTACTCTTGCCTGCCTCTGTGTGTTAGCCGCTTAATAGGTGTGCAAGCTAGGGATCATCCTCCAACTATACCAGAGTCAGAAAACTCTTGGAGCAGCACAGGCGACATACAGGAAACATCTTTTATGAAAATTATTAAGACAATATCCCTAATACATTCGGCTAATCAATAAAAATATCATACACAACCCAAGAGCTAAGAAATAAAGGGTTGAAGTGATCTTAAGGGATCAGAGACGAAAGAGGGTGAAGAGTTGATGGGGTAATAGCTACCTTTCCAGATGTGCAGAAGACCATGGAGAAGGGATTGTGGCCCAAAACAGAGTTGGGAGGGGGTGACCTGCCAGTTGGCATCCTGAGGCAGACACACAATCTGAGGCCATGTGCCTTGATGGATATAGACACTGGAAAACAATGCAGACCAATGGGAGGCCTTGAGGGGCTGGTCCCAGGTGAAGACAAAAGATTACCTGTGCCAATAAGGGGTCCCAGGGGGTGTGACACCAGGAGGGGCAAGACCTATGTGTGACCAATGAGATTTTAGAGGGGCAGAGTCTGGATTCACAATAGCATTGATGGGACTACTGGAGATGGCTGAATAGGTGTGATGACTACTGATGGTCCTGCCAGGGCAGGTTGAATAGGTTCCTAGATTTAGACAAAAGGTAGGAAATGGGTCCCTGATAGATGTCAGAGAGGATCAATAATTTGAATGTTTTATTGGTTTACTTTGGTATTCTGAGGGATGGGGCAGGAAGGACAGTTGATCTAGACAAAAGACTTTTCACATAGGTATAGGAGTCACAGAGGAACTATGTGCAGAGTTGGAGACAGAAGGGCTATTCACCAGGTGGCTACTGAATAGCTTAATGGAAATGCAGATCTGTACCTGGTGGAAACTCAGCATTGTTTCATATGCATACCTTTACTGGGTGGAGGGGAAGATTGGAGATTGTCTTGGAGGGCTGCCTTGTGCAAAACCTGAAACTGAAACCCTTTTGCAGAGCTTCTGTCTAGCTCTGTGTTTCAGAACCAAGAGTGCCTTCCTTGGCCTGAGTTTTTGTGGTCTCTGGTTCAGATCAGGAGTGGGTGTCCCTGCTGTTGGGGCTACTCTAGAGTAAGGCAGCGCCTCTGGGTAACATTTGTCCCGGCCCTGGTATTCCTGGGAGGTCTCCCATCAAAGTTCTTGCCAGGGTCGGCCCTGCTTAGCTTCTGAGATCTGACAAGATCGGGCTTGCCTGGGTATCCAGGTCAGGACGAGGTGGTATTTGTTGTTGATGGGATCTTTGGACTTTTCATCTGCTGTGGACCTGCTGTGCAGAGATCAGTGGAGCCACACCTCCTGCCTCTCTTTGCATGCATGCAGAGAAAAGCAGCACGGTAGGACGGTGAGGTTACTCAGTGAGAGATCAGTGGAGCCACACCTCCTGCCTCTGCATGCATGCAGAGAAAAGCAGCAGGGTGGTAAGGTGAGGTTACTCAGTGGTAGGGAGGATTCTTCCATGACTTCGATCCTCCAGTTGTTCCTCATTATGATTCAAGAAAGAAAAGAAGAAACCTTTCAAGCTGCCAAGTACAGAAGGATATATGACATGTAGGTGAGAAAACGTCCAATGAAACCACCTTTAGCCCACTAATTACAAACACTGAATATATTTATCTATTTATTTAAAACTTTTCTGTGTTGTCTTTCCACCCAGATAGGGTCCCCAAGGTGGCAGACATCAAAAAAACATTCAAAACATTAAAACAGCATGGGCAGTAAAAATATATAGGCTGCGGTCACACGGAGTAGTAGCCATGCTACTGCGATGGAAGATAGGCGGATTTTCTGGGCACGATCTCACCGCTACATCTGGGAAGTGTAGAGCTCCCGTGGTGAACCCGAGGCTTCCCTCCGAAGATGCGCGGAGGTACTAGTTTTCGTAAACCATGGGGCAAGGGTGGGCATCTGATTGCGTTTCCGGTGGCATCCGGCGCCCGCCCAGGCCCCATTGCAAAAAGGTTTTTTCCCCTCCAAGTCTCCAGGGATGCGCACAAGCACCCAACGGGGCATGCTCATACTTCAGGTTAAAAAAAACAACACAACCCCGTTTGCCGTGCCGCGCCACTTCTTTGGCACGTCGTGTGATCGGCACCTCCCCCCTAATGATGGGACAGCGAGGGGACACCTGATCATGCAGTCGCACGTTATTTCGCTGTGGGGCAAACAGCCACGCCTCCCCCCTGCGATATCCGGCGCGTGTGACCGGGGCCATAGATGTACAAACATACAGTAACAACACATCCTGGAAGGAGGGCCAATAATTGTTACTGGTGATACGCCAAACAAAACAAAAAAGGCTTCACCTAATGGTGGAAGACAGAGATAGAGGGGGACAGATAAATCTCCTTGTGGAGGGAGTTCCAGAGTCTCAGTGCCGTGACAAGAAGGGCTTTTCTCTTCAAATGGAAGGGGTGCCCAAAGCAAGGCTCCTGAAGATGACCTGAGTGGGGAGAACAGTGTTCAAGGGCAGCCCTACATAGAGTGCATTGCAGTAATCTAATCCAGATGTTAGTAGGATGGGCACTACAGAGGCAAGATCTTTCCTGCACAGGAAGGGCTGCAGCTGGCTCACCAGTCAAAGCTGGAGAAAAGTACCCCTGGCCACCACGGCCACTTGCTTATCCAACAAGAGGCCTGGATCCAGCAGCTTTTTTAGAGGGATTGCAAACCCATTAAGAACAACCTTCTGATCTTAACCAGCAATTTCATGGCAACATTACACTGCACAGGGGACAGTGTAATGCCCTGCAGCACCCCAGGGCCCAGTTGTCCATAATCAGAGCTAAAGCTGTGCAGCACCTACTTCGGTTAACAGTCTTTCAGACAGGAATGGAATCCTTAGAGCATGGTGCCTCCCAATCCCAGTCTCAAAATATAGCTCAGCAATAACTTGATTGATGGAATTAGGCAGGGGTCATTTCGTAGAAAAAGAGCTGCAGGAGCTCATTAGCATAACTTATTCGCATATGCCACACACACACCCTGACATCACCAGAAGTGTGCACCAGGCCCTCTGACAGGCAGAAGCACCTGGGATCCATTCTTTCCCCCCTCTCCCTTCCCTTCGCCTCCAAGTCGGGCGAAGGAAAAGGGGAGGGGGAGGATCTCAGGCACTTCTGCCTGACAGAGGTGCTGGCGTGCCCACAGCCGGCCTGGGTGAATTATAGAATCATAGACTCATAGAGTGGGAAGGGACCACTCGAACTCCCTTCTCAGGGGGTCTCTGAGCGGCTTACATATGGTGCTAGTCACACAAATTACCCTAACTATGGCCACAGAATTTATGGGGTGGGGTTACCTACCGGCACCCCTGTGGTGGTGGGTTGACATGCTCATTTTTCTTGGCTCGGCGCTTTCACTTTCGTCCCCGGCGGGCTCCATTTTGGTCGGCAGCTCTTCCTTTGGGCGCACGATTCGCGCCTTCCTCCGGTTCTAGCCACGTCCTTCCGGCTCCGCTTTACGCCGGCCTCCAGCGTCATCGTGCGCCCGTCTCGTTGGCAGCCGCTCAGATGTCTCCTCTTTTTTTTCTGGCCAGCAGGGATCGCTCCGTTAGTCACAGCAACCCGCCGCCGCCGCTGCTGCCGCTTCTGCCGCCACCGTTGTCCCACCGCGTCACACCACCTCTGATCACTTGCCGCCACTGCCGTCCACCACGTTCTAGGCAGGGTGCCCCCCACCCTACTAAGGGTGGGTACCCATTTACCTACTTGCACTAACTGCTTTCGGTCCACTGGGTGGGTCAAGGTTTGCCATTGCTTTCCTCCCAAGGAGCAGGCGTCTTTTAATTTCATGACTGCAGTCACCATCTGCAGTGATCTTAGATCCCAGGAACGTGAAGGCTGTCACTGCTTCCACTACTTCTCCTTCTATTTGCCAAGGAGTGATGGGGCTGGATGCCATGATTTTAGTTTTTTTTGATGTTGAGTTTCGAGCCAGCCTTTGTGCTCTCCTCTTTTATCCTCAGCAAGAGGCTCTTTCCAAAAAAAATAAAAAGTATAACAATAAGGTTCGTAATCTCTACTTCTTGAAAAACTGTAAGAAACTGTAAGAATCCTCAACTCAAAAACCAACATGGCAGCAAAGTCACTGTGCCTGACAGTTAAGCTTCAGTATTCATAACCAGTTCAGTTCATGTTGGCTACAGAGACTGAGGAGAAGATGATGTATTTGTTTATCTTGCCTTATCAAAACTCTTTTGAGCCCTCTTGAAAATTTGTCGGATGTTCCAGTGGAACTTCCAAATTCACTTAAAATGTCAATTCAAGTGAGATGCATTGACAACCCTGGATCATAAGAACCTTTCTGAAATATGTTGCTAGCCTTGTCATTTTTTTTTGGGGGGGGGGTGTCGTATAGGCTAATGGGGTCTGAACTTGCTGAGATCTTGGGGGTCATAATGGATAGCTCAGTGAAAGTGTCAATCCAGCAAGTTGCAGCAGTGAAAAAGGCAAATTCTATGTTAAGGATCATTAGGAAAGAGATTGAGAAGAAAACAGCTAATATTGTAATGCCCCTGTATAAATCAGTAGTGTGGCCTTATTTGGAATACTGTGTACAGTTCTGGTTCCCACATCTCAAAAAGGACACTGCAGAGCTGAGAAAAGTACAGAGGAGGGCAACCAAGATGATTAGGGGATTGGAGCACCTTCCCTGTGAGGAAAGGCTGAAGAGTCTGGGACTTTTCAGTTTAGAAAAGTGATGACTGGGGTGGGGTGGGGGGGGCAACATGATAGAGGTTTATAAAATTATGCATGGGGTGGAGAGAGTTGACAAAGATAAACTTTCCTCCATCTCCCAAAGTACTAGAACTCGAGGGCATCCAATGAAGCTGATGGGCAGTAGGTTCGGGGTGGACAAAAGGAAATACTACTTTACACAAAGAGTGATTAAATGTGGAATTCGCTGCTAGAGGCTGTAGTGATGGCCACAGGAATAAACAGCTTTGAAAGGAGATTTGGTAGATTCATGGAGGGTAAGTCTATCAGTGGCTACTAGCCATGGTGACTGAGGGGAACCTCCACATTTAGAGGCACTTAATCCTCTGAATCCCAGAGCCAGAAGGCAACATCAGGAGAAGGCCTTGGCCTTTATGTCCTATTGTTGGCTGTCCAGAGGACCTGATTGGCCACTGTGTGAGACAGGATGCTGGACTAGATGGACCATTGGTCTGATACAGCAGGGCTGTTCTTACATTCTTATGTTAATTTAGTATGAGATCACGGCTGGCTCTACAATATAAGTAGGATGTGTCTGCCGAATTCAAGGGCCATCCTCATTCATAGTGGAAGATGCTATTTTTTTAAAAAATTTAAAGATGTATTTAATTGCATTAATTGCTTGTACGTGCATGGGTGTGCATGCACAGGAGACAATGGAAATGGGTCTTTTTGTCTGCATGTACATATGAATAATGTAAAATGACACTGCCCTCTCTTGGTCTCTGATTATTATGGTAAGAAGGTCAAAGGTGAACTGTAAGGCAGTGCCCTTGCCATGTTGCTAAACCAAGGCCTCTGTGGATTGTGGTGTGAAGCGAGCAGCAGCAAGGAGGCCATATCTCATGAAGGTTGATGACAGAGGTGGACTACTATGAAGTTACACTATGACAAAACTAAGAGGCCCAGGAAAATGTTTGCCTTACCTAGAGTGACAAAACATCATGAGCTCAGCCTGTATGAGGAAGATGTACTTGTAAAGCAGTAGTTTGAATAGCTACATGCCAGTGAGTCACCGAACCCTGCAGCATCACCTGGTTGTCAGGGAACATGTTCATGCAGATGCTGTTGATGTTGTGTTGATGCCTGGAGCCATCTTTCTATCAGTATCAAAGGAGAGCAATGTTGCCACTGTTGGCTTGAATTCCACACCTATGACCAGAGCTTTGTGTTGGTGTTGTTTTTTTTAAAGAAATCTCTGCACTCAGGCAATTGAAACTGCATGCTAATAAAAGCTGAACTCTGTATCAGTTATGTACATCAATATTGTTGAATAATTTATCTATTTCGCATAATTCCCCCTGCAGATGGTACTATTATTTATTCTATATTTCTTAGTAATGGGGAGGGGCAAGGAGGTCTGCAGGGCGTGGAGGTCCCACCCCAACCAATGTTCCAGCTGCTAGGATTTTTGGGAAGGTGTTGTCCGCATATTTTCAAGTTATTTTTAAAATTACAGCTGAGGTTCTGAGGAAGCTGAATTCTGCACCGAGTACAGTATTCTGCACTTTTTCTGTCCTCTTGCAGTCACATGATACAGACAGCCAGGGGCAATCCATAACTGATGTGTGGATCACACGTGGTGCTGCCTGCCTGCTACAAAGCACACAACACACACAACTGCAACCTTTTGGAGTCCAAGGCCAGTTTGGTGTAGTGGTTAAGTGTGCGGACTCTAATCTGGGAGAACTGGGTTTGATTCCCCACTCCGCCACAAGCTCTGGCACAGCTGTTCCTGCAAGAGCAGTTTGTGTCAGTTCTCTCAGCCCCACCCAACTCACAGGGAGGGGAAGGGAAAGGAGTTTGTAAGCCGCTCTGAGACTCCAAGTGAAGGGCGGGGTATAAATCCAATTTCTTCTTCTTCTTCTTCTTTTATGGGCTGTTGCTTTCCATCTTTATATTCACGTTTTGACTCCTGCTTGAGGTCCAATTTGTAGGACTGCAGAAGAACAGACCATTGCAATGTCTTGCAAAATGTATCCATTCCTGACAGTTTCCACTTGGGGTCTTTTAGTCGGCCTCCTTGCAAGCAGAGAAATTAGGACCCCACTATGGGAAAACCTGATTTAAAATGTAGGATGCCTGGTAACCTGTGACAAAGTTTGCAGAGAATATATCCTCCTGGCATTTGGGTTGGGTCTCCCTTCCACCAAGTTTTCCGCCAACAGAGAAACATTTCCTTCGACAAAGAAAAACTTTTCTCTGTCAGAGAAAGCCTTCCTTCCTCAGCAGAAGTTTCTGTCCTTTGGACAAAGTCATTCTCCCTTTCTCACTTGTCAGAAGACTTAGCGGATTCAACTTAGGATCCAGTTTAGCAGAAAGGAATCACAGGATTCAGTCCATGGAGTGCAATCCTGCTCATGTTGATTAGACGCAATGAAAGTCATGGACCTTGGTTTGCATATAAAAGGTAAATGACCAAGTGTGTGTAGTCTGAATTTGAATTGGAACCATGGGTGGGTTTTTACCCTTCCACCCTTGCAGGGCTTTTCTGATCAACCCCCCCCCCTGCTGTCATTTGCACTTTAAAGAAAAAATGTCACAGGTCATTTCGTTTCTCTTTAACATTGCTAATAACAATATCAGGAGCAGGAGAAGAGCTAATTTTTGTTAGCAAAACCAAACAGTAATTTAAGGACTAAATTCCCTTTCCCCTCCATGTGTAATTCCAGTCAGAAATGGGGCTGTGCGTGCTGGTAGCATAGTATCTAAAGAAAAATTGAGATCGGTGATCTTTATCACACCTGTTTTGACCGTTAAAGGTCTATTGGTGTAGCAACCACCCATTGGGTTTCTCTCCAGACATAAAATGACTCTCACTGTCTCTACTGGCCCAAAGTTTATGCTTCCTCCACTCTTCTCAAAAACCCAACTTCTATATCATTCTGGGCAGGTCCAAATTTTTTTAAAAAAGCACTTCTCTGTGCATTTTAACTGGCTCCCCTGGAAACTTGGACTTGTTACTAGCCTTGTGTGCTTCTAAATCCACCAACGCAAGTTGAAACTCAGGTCAACAAGTCTTTTCTCACAAGGATCAGGCAAGCTGTGGTCCTCCTGACAGCATTCCCCAAGCGTTCACCATGTTGAAAAGAAAGCCAGACGGGAAACAAAACTTGCCTTGAACCATAAAACCACCATATCAGAATGAACATGTAAATTAACTCTGACTCGATTTGCATTGTAGTAAGCATTTTTATGTCTGGGAATAAGCAAGACTTTAATTTAAAAGTACATCTAGAAGTACATTTTAATGTGGGATGTATATATATAGTTGATCTTTTAAATGTACGGATTTATATGCAATGGCTGGGATCCAGAGAGCTACTTGAGGAGTAACTAAAGGCTTGTGTTGGCCTTTGAAAATTTCAGTTTCACAGGACATCTGCTGTGCAACCCAAGGCAGTTATTCCAGTGAGAGTACAGTGATGCCAGTGGACTTAGAGTAACTTTGCATTGTATTGCCTTGTCATATATACACAGGACCCAAGACCAAAGCCCACTTGGGCGGGTGGGGCTGGTTATGGGTTTCTTTAAAACCTGATCAACATTTTCTTATTTATTTATTTATATGCCACCAGTGGGGACCTAACACGGTTTATGCTGGAATATATGAGGTCTATAGTGCACCTACTTGAAGAAGATAGAAGATCAGCCTTTAGGGAACAGTTCAAGCCCTGCTAGTTAGCATAGCTAGATTAGGGACTTCCCACTTCAAATTATGTCCTTCCTGTCTCCTGATTGGCTCTTTGGAGAATTCCTGCTCCAACTAAGCCCTCCCCCTTCCTTTCTGTCTCCCACAGCAGTTAGTCAGTTAGTTAAGCTTCTCTCCCTCTCCTCTGTCCTATCAGAGTTTATTCTTTAATAAACCAAGGCTGCGGTCACACGGAGCATTACCCACGCTACTGAGATGGATGATAGGTGGATTTTCCGGGCACGCTCACACCGCAACATCTGGGAAGTGTAGAGCTTCCATGGCGAACCCGAGGCTGCCCGCCAAAGATGTGGAGTTAAAAACTAGTACCTCCGAGGTACTAGTTTCCGGAAACCGTGGGGCAAGGGCTGGCGTCTGATCGTGTTTCCGGTGGTAGTCCGTGGCATCCGGCGCCCGCCCATGTCCCGTCGCAAACAGGTATTCCCCCCCCAAGTCTCCACAGGATGTGCACAAGCACCCAACGGCGCATGCACACGAAGAGGAAAGTGAAAGTTCTGTTGCTCCGCAGAATCGCGCATGCCGTTGGTGAGATCGCGCCGCGCCGCTTCTTTGCCGTGCTGCAGGATCGTTGTGTGATCACCACCTCCTCCCGAACCACGGGACGTCGGCGGGACGTGGGATCCGGCGGCCGCGCATTAGTTTGCTCCAGGGCAAACAGCCACACTTCCCCCCCGCATTTTCCGGTCCATGTGACCAGGGCCCAAGTTGTTTTCTTTAAACAGTTGCTGCTCCATTCCTCTGTATGTTTAAACTCTGCCAACAGTTTATAACCTCCTTTTACCCTCTAAATAACTCTGTGATGATAGCTAGGCTGACTCAGAGTATCTGGCCCAAGTTCACCCAGCAAACTTCCAAGGCAGAGTAGGAATTTAAACCTGGGTTTTACAGATCCTAGTCCGACACACTGACTACTACACCATCCGTGCTCACAACTGCCAGTAAATAGCAGTAATTAGATGCTGTCTGCTCATCGGATAGGATGAGTTACAAACAGAGCTGCATGTTCTTTGTGCTAAGAGAGAGAAAGTAGAATTCTGCACCATGTGCAGAAGGTGGAGGCAGCAGTTTGGTTTCTGCAATCTGCCTAGATTATTCTGCAATGTGTGTGGATTATACAAATGTGGCATTATACATAGCCCCACACTTTTTTGTTGTTGCAATTCTGCTATTGCTAGTGATGATGAGGAATAAATTTGTCATATCATGATCACTAAAAAATATGTCTCTAGCTTCTGTGATTTTATCATCCAATCCCTACTTGCAAGCCTAAAGCTGCATTCAGATGCTACAACGAACTAAGATTAGGCACAAACACAATTTGTTGCTTGGAAAAATTGAAGTTTGTTTATTCCCTACTAATAGGAATTCTTAATGAAGGTTGCGGTCACACGCTCCAGAAAAAATGGGGGGGAAGCAAGGCTATTTTCTCCGGGGGAATTTGACCCGCAGTTGCATGAATACACAGTTTTTGGAAGCTGCGGGCACCGCCCACCACTGTGTGATCAGATACGACTGTGGGTGAGGGTGTTTTCTTTGCCGTTTGTTTCCAATGCAGTTAAACGAGGAATTGATGAATTGCATCTTCACACTGATGGCTCCCTATGGAGTTTGTGATGATGCACATACTGAGAAGGGGAGAAAAACAACGGCACAGAGTAGGGATGGCCTGATCAGACCAACCCGATACCATGAGAGCACGCTGGAGTGATCAGACAGGGGTAGGGTTGCCAAGTGGCACTTACCCTTCCGGCGGGGGACTCTAGGTTGGCTCCCGGTGCGTGCAAAGCACACGCACGCTGCATGCACGTCACAGGGAAGTGACGTCATGATGCCGGGCACGCTGGGGGCGGGGCCATGACCGTACAAGGGAAAACCATAGAGTAACCATAGAGAAAACCATAGAGTTTTCCCTTGTATGGCCATGGTCCCACCCCCAGCGTGTCCGGCGTCATAACGTCACTTCCCTGTGACATGCACGCTGGGGCGGGGTTCCCCCCGGGGCCCGATTCCCCGGCGTCAGGGAACGGGCCTCTGGGGCGGGGGGATTTCTGCCCACCAGGGGGATTTGGCAGCCCTAGACAGGGGAAAGTCCGTCCATGGCCCGTCGCAACCTGTTTTCTACCACATTCCCCCCCATGTCTTTTAACTCCACTTCTGCGGCAGAGCAGAACAGGTTGCTGATGGGTGCGGGGTGCTTCCCAGATGTTGTTTCCTGATCGTGCCCTTTAAATTCGCCCGGCATTCATGCCTATAGCAGGTCTAATTGTGCGTATGATCGCAGTTTAAGGTTTAGAATCCTGCCTTTTGGGGGAGGGGCTAATTTGCTGAGACATATGCATTCAATGCCACAGCAAACTGCACAATCAAGCTAAGGCATTTTGCATCAAGTTCTACACATGGAGGGAGTGGGGTGGTGGGAGTAGGACAGAGCCTGCATGAGCAAAGCAGGGAGGAGTGTTTTAACATGATCCACACACGATTGGGCATTGTCCTGTATAACCTCCTGGATTTTCCTTGCCACACAGTGTAATCCAGGAGGTGTTTGATTGTGACAGCACAATATCCAATGTCATGTGGATCCTCCCTATGAGTTGCGTCCAGCCAGCTTTTCATTCAATCTCATCCAATTCCTTCCTTAATACAGCCCCTGTCTCACATGCTTTCCCCCCCATGCCGATGAGCCCGAGCATAGCCTTTTTGGGCAGCCAAAGGAAACCCTTCTTGCCTTTTCCACCGGCATAAGACTCTGGTTGGATCCAATCCTATGTCTGCACACACCAGGCTCTAAACTGTTTTTTTTTTAAAACGAAAGGTCAGATTCTCTGCTCCATGTACTGTACAGGGCCCATTTTCACGAAAGGTCAGATTCTCTGCTCCATGTACACAGGGCCCATTTTTACCTTTTGTAGGTTTTCTGCAGTTGTGTTGAATGGTGAAATATGCATAGCCCTGATTACAAATCCCAATAAATGAATGCCGTTAATTTAATTTTTTTTTTGATCTAGCAGTATATCTTTAAGCAAGTTTGGGTAATGAATTCCCTTAAACCTCCCCTGTTCCTCTAAGAAGCTCAAAGCAGCTTTATATAAGCATTTTATAATATCTCGAGAAGCAGAACGAGTAGCAAGGAGAGAAAAATCCAACTCGTGTGCTGCTCTCCTTACACGGAAGTCTTGGACATCATGCCCCAGGGGGGTTAAATGCACAGACTCCACATCACAAAAGAAGCCGCCCTCTTGCAACAGCTTCAGCATGGCAGAGGCCAAGTGTCCCCTCCGACTCAGCAGGGAGTGGCAAAGCTTTCTCTGCCTTTGTTCTGCCTCCCCCCCCCCAAACACAACCAGGCTTCTGGTTGGGACGGGTAGTGCAGTAGAGATTTCTAAGTCCCTGATTCATTAGGGAAATGTGAGTGACAGTGTGTGAGAGCGAGAGTAACAGTGAATGAAGCAGTGAAACTAATTGCCGGAGAAGAATGAGACAACTGAAAGTCGAAACCCTGTATTTATCTGGGGAAGATTCCTTCAGCCGCAGTGAATAAGCGGTATAACTGGCACTTCTTGATCTGACTGAAAAGGGTGAGATGAAGCTGATTGCTCCCATAGAGATAGAAAACAGGCCTGTGTGGATCTGGAAGAAAACACGTCTGCCTCCTGGACTCGCCCTTCCCTTGCCTTCTTCTCCTGTCATGAGCTTAGTCTACACACCTTGCCTTGATACAAGAGACAATAGTCTTGCTGATTCATACCTCCAAGGCATAATCTTGCAGCTGTCTGTGTTATGGGTCACCTTGAAAAGCTAACTAATGTTTTTTTGGGGGGAAGGGTGTATATGTAGCTCATCCTTCAATTTGGCTCGAAGCATTAAAACAGTAAATATAAAAGAACAGCCACAAAGCATAATATTTAGCTGTTTCCTCTGGAAAGCAGATAAGTGTACCCCAAGATGGTTCCGCAATGTGTTGCCAAATGGTTGGTTTTGAACATCTAAAGCTGCATGCTTCATGATCTTTGTTGATATCTGATGGCGTATCCTTTATTCTTAAGGATTTCTGATGGACCCTTTAAAAAGAAAAAGAGGTTGAAAGACTCAATCCTGTTTAACTGTGCAAACAAAGGGAGGGGGGGCTAAGAGGTGCCCATACTCAGTCTACTATCTAAAATCAAAGTGAGGGCCAAACTGTCCATCATACAGGAACACTGTGATCAGATCACTGGTCATTTTCTGTGGAAAAAAGCAGGATGCTGAGAAGGGGCACCTGAATCTCAGCCTTGGGCCATGGGGCAAGAGGAGAGGGCTGACCCTTTCCTTGTGCTGGTCCCTCATAGAATCTCAAACGCCAGGACACTTGTGTTAGCCACAGTTGAGGGCTTTGTCTTTTCCCTCTCACAATATTTTATATATTGCCTCCTCCCCATGTCATGGTCTTGTGATGAGGTTAGGGAGGTTCCCACCAGGGTTGCAAGATCCCCTGGTGAAGGCAGGAGTCCCCCACTTCCAGGCCCCATCTCCTCACTGCCAATTAGCTGACCAGTGGGGGGGGCTCACCCAGGAAAAGAGGGAGATCCAGCGCCATTACCCATGTGACACTGAAGTGATGTATCACTTCTGGGACATCAGGGGGGACACTCTGGTATTTACCATAGAGGTTTGTCCCAAATACCAGAGTGTTACCCCGATGTCCTGGAAGTGATTATGTCACTTCCGGGTAGGGCTGCCAATTCCCCCCGGGGGGCGGATTCCCCCCCCTTTGGAGGCCCGATTTCCGCCACCGCGGAATCGGGCCCCGGGGGAAACCCCACCCCGGCGTGCACATCAGCCGGATGTGACGTGATGACACCGGGCACACTGGGGGCGGGGCCACAGCCATTTGAGGGGAAAACATAGAGTTTTCCCCTCAAATGGCTGTGGCCCCGCCCCCAGCATGCCTGGCGTCATCACGTCACATCCGGCTGACATGCATGCGGACGCCGTCCGGGAGCCCTCCGCCGCAAGAAGAAAAGGATTTGGCAACCCTACTTCTCGGTCATGTGGGCAGTAATGTACACATGTCACTGTATGTAGGTTGGGCCTCCCTGCAGGTCCCCCCACCCCCTGACAACCCTAATTCCCACACTCCTATGCATCTGTAGCATTTGCAGAACAGAACTGTTTAGGGAGGTATTGTTATAAAGGGAATATTCGTGTAGTTTGAATGCCTGTGGAAATTCTCCAGATAGTTAAATTTTTTATTTATTGTTAGCTTTTATTGTCTTTATTGTAGTGTGTTTCTTTTAATTTTTTGAGTTTTTTCAAGAAAAGCAGATGATAAATGAAGTAAGTAAATGAATACAGATCAGCCCTCAAAGATTTCTTGGGATACAAATCTGAGTTGCAGTCATGTTTCCCTATCCAGCAGGGTATGTGTACACCAAAGCCTCTTTTTGTGTGCCGATCTCAGTGGTATCAAAACAAGGAGATATGGATGAGGAGTGGACAGAGCAAGTGCCATTTTTCCCCTCTCCTTCCACCCACACCATGCCCTTTTTTCACCAACATGTCCCCACTTTTTGTTGTAGTAATGGTGCTCAAAAAAAAAGAAAGAAGACAAACCAAATCAAACGGATAGAATTTAATAGCACAGAAGAACTAAACAAACAACCCAATGATGGCCTCATGGACAAAAGAGTAGCTTCATCTCGAAGTAATTTTTCATAAAAAGGGAAAAAGCAAGACCAAAGTCAAAGAAAATTGCATTAAACAACCAACCAAGATTACAGTTAGGCAACAACAAGGGGAGATACAAAAGGCTTTGCCCCATCATTAACTCTTTGCCTTCAGCAACACTAATTACAAGAGAGACATGGACAGAAACCTGATTGATCAATGTCAGATGCCTTCGACAGTCCGCTAGGAAAGGAAAAGGGGAAAGAGAGAGAAGAGCTTTATCAATAAACTTTCTTCAAAGCTCAAGAAACAAATGAAATGCAAATTTAACAAATTAGCCATATGATTAACACACAGTAGGATCACTCTGGGCATTTAGCTTTGCTTCTTGCCAAGATGTAATCCTACTGAGAATTACTGCAAGGACTTATAAAAGAGATTTTTCAGCATCACTATGGAATCTACAGCCAGGCATCTTGCTTGGCTGTTTAAAATAAATCTGTGCTTTAAACGCAGAGGCACAGATTAAAGCACCTTGCCAGAGACCTTAATGCGGGGGAAAGCAGACAACATTTTCCAGGAACTGAATGTGGGCTTCTGCTTGACATCACTTTAATGACATTCTTCTTTAAAGCTTTTCTGATTTAGTTTTTTGGGCTGATCTTCTTCAGAAAGGATAACCCTTGTCCCTTTTCATGTAATTGTGTTTGTTTTGATGCATGCGATATATCTCACTGCAGACTTGGGATCCCAAGGCCCTTATTATTTCAGTATCTAGAGCTAAACTTGAAAGCTATTCCTTAACAGCTTAAGAGCAGCAGGGAAGGATCATACCAATCGTCTCTCTGGTCCAGCAT
Source organism: Gekko japonicus (assembly GCF_001447785.1). Classification (NCBI taxonomy): domain Eukaryota; kingdom Metazoa; phylum Chordata; class Lepidosauria; order Squamata; family Gekkonidae; genus Gekko; species Gekko japonicus. The sequence continues at coordinate 375,532 of NW_015160860.1, read as the reverse complement.
CCTGATTCACACAGTGGCCACCCAGGTGTCCCCTCTTAGCAGTTTTTCAAAGGGAAGTTGTTCCAACTCCTAAACCTTTCATTTAGCACCTATACACACCTATATACATCCGAGGCTTTTAGAAGTGTAACGTGTGAATGCACCAAATCTGTCCTGTTCTGTATGATGCAGACATACTTATAAAAGAGTTAGGAGTGGCACCCTAGGCGGGGCTACCTTCTGGTGCCCCCCTGTGCCCCCAATTACGGAGATAACAACCTCCCAGAGCACCCCAGAGAGCCCTTCTCTCCGGCGCTTGCGAGCCCTCCCTTTCCGGCCTGGGTGAGAGAGACGCGAGGCGCCCGCCAGCCGGCCAACCCTCCCTCGGCCGGGCGCCTTCGGAGGCCGCTGAAACAGGCTGAGGGAGTTTGGCCTTGCTGCCAATGGGGGTTTTCTCCTGTCTCCGAGGGGAGCCACCACGTCACTTCTTCCATGCTCCTCTGGCCTCCCCTCCTCCCTCTGCCCAGCCGAGCCAGTTTTGTGTGTCCCTTGGCGGACTGCCGCCTTCCACTCACTTGAGCAGGCAGCAGAGCAGCAGGCAGGAGGAGGCCCAGAACAGAAGCCGTCGGGGCGGCTCCTTCACGTCTCCCCTGTTTACCTCTCCTGGTCAGGGGGGCGGCGGCGCATCCTCCCGGCGATGGTGGCTCTGCCTCTGGGGCCAGGGGTAGGGGGCGGAGCAGGGGGCAGGGCCACTCAGCGGCTGACTGGTTTGACTCTTCCTTCCAGCCCCCGCGCCTCTCTTGCCTGCCCCGCTGCCTTCAGCTGCCGCCGCCGCTGAAAGGGGGGGAGATTGGCATCCCATCCAGGGCCGGCCACCGCCCCATCCAGGCAGCAGAGCAGCAGGCAGGAGGAGGCCCAGAACAGAAGTCGCTGGGGCGGCTTCTTCACGTCTCCCCTGTTTACCTCTCCGGGCCAGGGGGGGCAGCAGTGCATCCTCCCGGTGACAGTGGCTCTGCCGCTGAGGCCAGGGGTGGGGGGCGGTGCGGTGCAGGGGGCGGGGCTGCCTCAGCGGCTGGCTGGTTCACCTCTTCCTTCCAGCCCCCGTGCATCTCTTGCCTGCCCCGCTGCCTTCAGCTGCCGCCGCAGAAGGGGGGGGAGATCGGCACCCCATCCAGGGCCGGCCACTGCCCCATCCAGGGCTCGGCGCTCTAGGTGAATGCCTAGTTCGCCTAGCAGGTGAGCCAGCCCTGGGAGTGGCTGTACACTCCTGGCATACCAGGGTTTTCTGTCTTTGCATGTGGGAAACTTGAATGTATGTTGACTTTAGAGACTTCAGTTCAGCTGTTCACATCAGCACACATTTCCCACATTAAGTTAGTCTTTTTTCTTTTACTTGGACAATGTTGAGTGCTTAGACAATGCTGAGATTACTGCATGGATATATCTTGACTAGTAGGGCCCAATCTGCATCTTGCATTTGCTCCGCTGTTTTACCAAACCCACATTGGAAGAGAAATTCCTCTCTGCATTGCATGCCACTTCCACTTTGATTGATTGTTGGATTTTATGGCCATGTTCAGACTGCATGCTGCTTTCACTTTGTTTGATCTCTTAGGTTTTATGGAACTGTCTGCATAGATTTATGGCTGTTTAATGGCTATTCAGGGGTGACTCAGCAGTCAGTATGGCATTGGCCCAGGGTATTTGAATGTGGTTTTGAGCCGCATCTTTTTCTGTTCCTGTGTGGGTTTAGTAAAACAACGGAGCAAATGCTAGATGTAGATTGGGATCGGTCTCTGCTGGAGAGAACAGTTGCAACTGGTACATACAGTGTAACCCTAAACAAGATTTGTCTTCTAAATTCATTGAAGTCAACTTTGGAATTGCACTGTTAGTTTTGGGGGCGGGGGGAACGACTGGATTCCTGAATATGAATTTGAAAATGAGAATACATACTAAGAGCTTGAAGGTACCATCTCTTGGAATATAACATTAGCAGAGTACTCAAGGCTTTAGCACAGCAGAGCTCATCTAGCACAGTGTGTGTGCAAGAAACAAAGTTATGTGGAGCCTCTTTATATTTGCAAAAACTAATATGGGTCCTTTTATTTAAGGAATTCCATTCTAGATAGGATGGAGGAGAGATAGGTACTCAAATCCAGTCTAACTAGCTAGATGGATGGAGATGCAGGAAAGCATCCTGCCAAGATGGAGAGATGTGGCCTTGTGTGAAGAGTGAGGGAGAAACTGGAAGGAAGGAAGCTTTCCCTTTGAGTAGCAATATACACATGAAAGGGAAAGCATCAGAGAGTAGTAAAAGCAAGAGTGGTCAGTGTCCTGCCTATATAGCTCTCTATTTTATAGTCTTCCTCTGAACACTGAGGCAAGAGACAGCGTACAGTCCTTCACTTCCAACACCATCACTGTCAGTTGGCAAGAGAGAAGAGTGCTTCTGTGCATGTACAGAGGCATTCTCCTCTCATTTTTGGTTCATGTTAGTTAACTATTCTTTGATGGTTCAAAACTTGGGCCTTTCAATCAGGAAGACCATTGACATATTGGCTCTCTTCATATATGGCAATTTTCTGTGGAAAATTGTGTTTTCATATGCCTGGTTTTTAGCATAGATGGAAGAAGAGGAGGAGAGGAGGAGATTGGATTTATACCCCACCCTTCACTCAGAGTCTCAGAGCAGCTTAAAATCTCCTTTCCCCTCCCCTCCCCAGAACAGAGGTAGGTGGGGTAGGTGGGGCTGTGAGAGCTCTTTTGAGGACTGCTCTTGAGAGAACTGCTGTCAGCGAACTTGTGACTGACTCAAGGTCACAGTAGTGGCTGCATGGGGAGGAGTGGGGAATCAAACCTGGCTCTCCCAGATTAAAATTCATGCTCCTAATCACTATACCAAACTGGTATACCACACTACTTTCTTGAGGACATGCATGCAAATGCACAAAAATTATATAAGTGTGAGGAATCACTACATGTGAAGTACCAAAATACTCCAATTCTATACATGCTCACTTAGAGGGTCTTACTTAGAGATTTATGAAATTACTAGCAGTAAAACCCATTGTGAATCCAATACAACGAGATCTAGAAAGAGGCTCTGGGGGAGTGCTCTGGCTTTGGGCAAACAGTGTCAATTTGCTGTGTTGACCTCAGCAGGGTATAATGACAGAGTCCACTGTTTTCTCCAGAGGAACGCATCTCTGCTACCTGAAGAGCAGTTGTAATTTTGAGTGATCTGTAGCCCTCACCTGGAGATTGGCAGCAATTGGTACCCAGGACAAAATGGCTGGGTTGGAGGATGGAGTCTATGGCATTCTACCTGTCTGAGATCCCACCCCTCCGCAAACACGACCCTCTCCAGGCTCCACCCCTCAAATCCCCAGGAATTTGTCAGCCTGTAGTTGGCAACCCCATCTCCTTCCCAGCTAACCATCAACCTGCCATTATCTGCCCCTTTGACTTCAGCTGACTTCTGCCCTCCCTTCTGCAGAGCAGTTGTAATTCTGAGTGGTCTCCAGCCCTCACCTGGAGATTGGAAACAATGGTTCCCCATGAGGGACTAAGTGGTTTGGAGGGTGGAGTCTATGGCATTGTACCTGTCTGAGGTCCCACCCCTCCTCAAACCTCACCCTCTTCAGGCTCCATTCCTCAAATCTCCAGGAATTTCCCATCTGGAGTTGGCAACCCTATCAGGACTGGCCCCAATGTGTTTTCTCCCAAAGGCCAAAGTAGGTGACAGGACCAAGCTTAGTTGCCTACCAACAGGCACTGAGGGGAATGTAGGGTTGCCAGCTCTAAGGAGGGAAATACCTGGAGGTTTGGGGGGTGGATTCTGTAGAGGGCAGGGCGACGGAGGCATCGGCCTTCTGTCGCCCGCCTTGCCCCCCCAATCTCGGCC
>NW_015160860.1:359306-371613 GCF_001447785.1 Gekko japonicus | reverse complement strand
TCCTCCTCCTCCTCAGACCCCACCCTCAGCAGGCTTCATCCCCAAAATATCCTGGAAGTTTCCAACCTGGAGTTGGCAACCCTATGTCCTTTCCAGGCAACCATCAGCCTACCGTTATCTGCTTGTCTGTCTTCAGGTTTACATTCCCCTCGCCCAGCCTCAGAAAGGGCAGTCTTTCCCTGCAGTGGGAACCAAAGCAGCTGACATCATTCTCCTCTCCCTCATATGATCCACACAACTACTCTATGAGGTATGTTAAGGTTGAAAGTGTGTGAATGGTCCATAATTCCCCAGGCTGCTTTTAAAACATGAACCTGGGACCTGCACACCATCCTCTGAAGCGCTCTCTGTGGCAGTAATGGGGTGACTGCTGGCACCTTTTCCTATCATTTTTTGCCTTGTGGTATTCTGCTTGTGGTGTGATCTGTTGTCTTTGTGGTGTGGCATGATTGTGTTATTGGGTTTGTTTCTTTTGAAGGGGAAGTGATGTGAGTGAGGACATATTTTACCTCAGAATACAGTAGGGTGGGGAGTATGGCATTGTATCTGTCTATGCAACTGAAAATGCCAACTGCCTTGCCGGGGGGGGGGAGTTTGAGGTGTGGAATGGAGTGAAGTCCAATCAGCTTCCATATGCAAAAGACCTTGAAATGCTGGGCAGGACTGCACAAAGCAGCCAGTTAACCCAGCCAGCGTCTTCTGACTGACAGTTCTTCCGGCCTAACACTAAAGGGGCCAAATGTAGAACGTTCAATATAGAACGTTGCTATTCAATTATAATAAGGGAGAGATATATGGAGGAATAAAGTAAAAAATACATGAAGCAATAAAGTAAAATAAAGTAAAAAAGTAAAAGCAGGATCACACGCGCCAGTAGATCCGAAATAGGCGCGAATGCCTGATGGATCTAAAGGGCGTGATCAGACAGCAACATCTGGGAAGGGTCCTGCAGTCATTGGCAACCCGTGCTGCTCCACTGCAGAGGCAGAGTAAAAAGACACCGGAGAAATTCTGGCAGTAAATGGGTTCCAACGGGCCACGGATGGACTTTCCCCTGTCTGATCATGCAAGCACCCGTGTATGCTGTCGGGATGACCTGATCAGGCCATCCTGGCTTGGTGCCATTCCCCCCCCTCTTCACAGTATGCACACCATCACATACCTATAGGGGGCCTTCGGTATGGAGGTGCGATTCCTCATTTATGCTCATGGGAAACAAACAGCAACCCCCCCGACTCACCTGCAGTTGTGTCTGATCACACTGCTACAAAGGGCAGTGTGATCTCGCAACCGCAGGTCAAATTCCTCTGGAGGGAATAGCCTCGCTCAGGGCTGGCTCGTTCACTAGGTGAACTAGGTGTTTGCCTAGAGCGGGTCGGCCCTTAGGGGCACCAAACTGCACCCGCCACCCCCCCGCCAAAAGCCCCCTAACCGCCAAAAGCCCTGGATTTCTGCAGCCGGGGAAGCTCTTTTGCTGAACATGGGGGTGTGGGCGCCAGAAGGGATCCTCGCCAGTGTTCCCTCTAAGCTGAGTTAGTGTGAGCTAGCTCACAGTTTTTTAGCCGCCAGCTCACAGATGTCTGTCTTAGCTCAGGAAGGATGGCTCCAGAGCAAACTAATTTACACAGCAGCCAAACCACTCGCTCACAACTTTAATGCCAGTAGCTCACAAAGCAGAATTTTTGCTCACAAGACTCCACAGCTTAGAGGGAACTTTGATCCTCGCCTAGGGTGCAAAATAAGCTGGGGCTGGCCCTGGCCTCGCTTCCTCTCTGCTTCAACTGGCATGTGTGACCGCAACCTTATGTATGAGTAATAAAAAGGTTCAGGGTGGGAAAAAGGACATTCTTTACTCAACAACTGATTCAAATGTGGGATTCACTGTCCGAGGATGTAGCAGAATTCACTGCCCAAGGATGTAGTGATGGCCATGAGCACAGACAGCTTTTAAAAGGGTTTATACAAATTCATGGAGAATCGGCCCATGGCTCCTAGCCATGTTGACTAAAGGTAAGTAAAGGGAGCACCTGTGTTCACAGCAAGAAAACCTATGAATACTAGGGCTAGGAGACAACACCAGGAGAAAGCATTGGCCCCTGTGCCCTGCTGTCGGCCCTCCATAGCAACTATGGCTACTTTATGAGACAGGATGCTGAGCTAGATGGACCACTGATCTGATTCTGTCTAAGCATACTGTGGATTTCAGCCCTAGTTCAGCCATCTGTAATCTCAGGTAGGAGGAACAGCACTCTATTGAGCCATACAAACAGTGGCAAATTATTTTTAGAAAGGCTAAAGCAAAGGGAAGACCTAAGGACAGAGCAGTGATCTTGTAAAATCCAGCAATCATCAACAACTGTGAACACAGGAAAGACCAGAAGACCAAAGCAGTAAATTCTTCAGGAATAGGAAATGAAAAAAACTGCCTCAGTAGGCGAAACTTTTTTTTTTTGGCATGCTTTACTGCTATCAGTAGGATGCTGTAAGCATTTTTATTACAATATCAAAGGAGAGAAATTAAATGAATACATGTAGCGGTAGGAATCTAATTTTGGACGGCTTACCGCCGCTTACAAAATTAAAACACATTGTAATAATATATTATTTCAGCCCTGCATTCCCTTTATGTTTCAGACTCTGACAATAGTGGAATGTAAACATACATTTGGCATCGCTGCTGAGATCTCTCCCACCTGATGTCTACCTTTTATGTTTATCAGAAGTTATGTACGAATTGTGCAGAGTCTGTGGCCTAATGATACCGTAACTTATTTTGCCCAGTTCACTCCCAGGTGCAGCCCTGTCTAGTGTCTATTATTAAGAAGATAATATACAGTTCCAAGAAATGACATGCAATCTCTATCGGACCAGGAAGTAATTACTTTTTTGACTATGGCCTAATTGAACTGTTCAGTTCTTCTCTGCTTTATTTGATCTGGTTTGACCTTCTTATTCTGTGGCCATAGAAACAACTCAGGATATGTGAGGCATCAGCCAGTAAAGGGTTTTCCCTCCCTCCCTCCAATTCCCACTGCTTCTGTCTTGATATGAGGTGATTGGATTTTTATCCTCTAAGTTTGTGATTAGGATCTGAAGTTTCCATTCCCCACTCTGTTGTTTCAAACATTTCCCTTCAAGATGGTGGGAGTTTACTTTATACAATGCTGCTGTAGTTCCCTTTCTGTTAATCATGGCTTACCTTGAAGGCAGATGTCTGGCTAAACCTTTCATTGATTTATTTATTACATTTTTATACTTCATCCTCTCCTGTATGGTCTCACAGCAGTTTACTATAAAACATTCAACGAGAAACATTCAATAAAATATATCTAACATTCAAATAGCACCAGCTAGCAAAATACAATAACAATAAAGGATTCATCAATAAGTATAAATAGAATCAGAATCACGTTATTGTATGTGGCCATAGGCCTTCAAAATATCAAACACTCTCAGAGAGTTTGTACATAACATCGGATAAAAGAGAAAAAAACCCCAACCTCTATAAAATAAATATAAATAGGTAAATTCCTAAAAAGTAAGTTAATTAATAATTACCAGGTAACAGGCAGATAACACACTGATCTAGATGGACCTGGTCTAACAGTTCTACAAAATTTAACCAAAGACCTGATTAAACAGAGTGGCCTTACATACTCTGCAGAACACAAGACGAACCCACAGAGCACTATTAGCACTATTTTTGCCATGTATTCTGTAAAAAAATTTTCCCAGGCAAATACAAGGCTATTTTTGAGCAGGAACATACAGGAATGGAGTTCCGGCTGCCTTCAGAGTTGGCCACGCCCACTACAGAGGGAAGGCCTGGAGATCGACCCCCCCAGCGACTCTGTTAGGGGTGTGGCCCAATATGCTAATGAGTTTCTGCTGTTGGGTGTGGCCTATTATGCTAATGAGTGCCTGCTGGGCTTTTTCTACAAAAAAAGGCCTGGGTAAATATATCAGAAGAACTGAAACCAAAAAGAAGTAACAAAGGAGACAATAATGGGAGCAAGTTGAACTAAGAGCCTTTCTAGATTGATGGTGGAAAGTGCTGTTAAGTCTCAATCAACTCATGGCAACTCTGTAGGGTTGTCAAGGCAAGAGACTTCAAAGAAAATTTGCCATTGCCTGCCTCTGTGTAGCAACCCTGGACTTCCTTGGTGGTCTCCTTCCCAAATATAACCAGAGCTGACTCTGCTTAACTTTGGAGATCTGACTGCAGCCAAAATCAGGCTAGCCTGGGCCATCCAGGTCAGGGTCAATGTTCCCTCTAAGCTGAGTTAGTGTGAGCTAGCTCACAGTTTTTTTTAGCCTCTGGCTCACAGATTTTTGCCTTATCTCAGGAAGGATGGCTCCAGAGCAAACTAATTTATGCAGTAGCCAAATCACTACCCTGTCCCACCCTGTCACTTTATTATATTTTGATGCTGGCTCAGTCCAGGGACTTGAGGGAAGAGACAAGATCACCTCCTTAACTTATACTTCTGAAAATGGCATATGAGAAGCTTTTGAAAGTTCAAAAATAAAATATTTTATTCAACATAGAGGGGAAAAGGTCAGGTGGAATCAGGGGCAAAAGGTCTGAGATGAATCGATAATAACTCTGAGGTAACTTAGTAAATTCACAAATTCCAGTTAATATGTTTCCAGCAAGTAAGAGTTTTAGCTTTTCCACAAAGTCTTTGAATCTTTGAGGAGAGAGGCTTTATTTTTAGTGTTTGCTAAATACTCCAGTATAAGTACTTGAGTTTAACTGACTCTTCAAGTTTCAGAAAGCAGGGATACACTGCCAAGTACCCAAATTCCTTCTAAAAACCCCCCAGGGATCACTCCACTCTTTAGAGCAATCTCCCTTTTCAACTGGGCAGGGAATTACTTCTCTAGATTAGAAGATCTATCCCCTTTTTTGGCCCAAGTGGGGGTCTTCACTTCAGCAATCCTCCCACTCCTCCTTGCCAACCTTCCCAATCCTCAATAAGTGCTAAACTGAATTCTTTTCAGCAGTCAGTTCACAACACTTTCCCCACTCAACTGATGCTATTCAGTGAAATCCATTTGAGCAGCCTGTCACTCAAAGGCTCTCTGGCTCTGTGAGGTATTAACTCTTCACGGTCCATCACATGTTTATACGGCACTTATGAGTTCTCATACCACAGTCCGTCACAGACCTCTCGCACACAACTCCTGTACCTATGCTATTAGGATATTTTGACTAGCTACCCTGCTCAGCACAGCTGGAAGCATTTCTCTATCCCAAAGAGTCTTAGAATAATAGAATCACTACATTGGAAGGGGCCATACAAGCCATCTATTCCAACCCCCTGATCAATGCAGGATCAGCCTAGAGCATCCCTGACAAGTGTTTGTCCAGCTGCTGCTTAAAGACTGCCAGACTCCTCTGATAGAAGTGGCTCTGAGGAAGGACTACTTCCACCAGAGTAAAAACCACTTTCACTGGAAGAAGGCTCTTTAGCCAGGAGATATGCTTAAATTTTTTCTGAGCAGAGTTGGAGGATATATTCAGTGATGATGATGATGTTGATGAGGATGACGACTTTGTTGTTGTTGTACCACCCAAAGACCTGAATGCTTATGTAAGGAAAAAGTGCCACACAAAGGCTAGTGCCACACCAATAATGATGACCATCTATTCTGTGAATCTTTTTGCTTTTTAAATTCTTTCAAGTTCTTTGAAAGATCTGTACAATTTCCCTGCAGAGATGCAGTACACTTTTTTAAAAAAATAAGGCTATCCTCATCCATCATATGGGATTGGGATATTGTGTTGTGGCACTGGACTAATACAGAAGCTTTCCTAAGAGAAAAACCCAATCCAAATGCCTAGAACAGCCCCAAATAGCTTCAAGTGACTGGAAATGGATGACATTCACACTGAAAATAGAATTTTAATTTACTGTTTTTAACCATAAAAAGCATATTGATTTATGTTTATAATGAAATTGTGATATTCCATGAAACGTCAAGCCACATGAAGACAAGATGTTAATCTATATTTAATACATTTATGGTAAGGTTAAATATGGCATGGAAGACAATAGATTGCTCTTCAGTTCAGTGCTTTAAAAGTGAGAACAGTAACACAGATCTAATTTTACAAGGAAATTGCTAAAAGAATGGATATGTTAGAATGGATATAATAAAACAAGGTATTTAATATTGCATGCTCAGGTGAATAATAAGCCCTTAAAAATTATGCCTGGCCAGTGAAAAAGATGCAGTTGTTCAAAAACGACCACTGTTCTTTAATAGCTGATAGCCACTGTATTAGGTTTATTGTGCGATTTCGGTTTTTAGTATTAAGGTGACTTTGGTGTGAGCCTATTCTGATAGGAATCTAACATGGTGGGTTTTTTTACACGTACACACACACATATATAGCAAAGTCAATGCCTTGTTCATGGGCCTGGTTGAAGCAAAACAGCAAGCAATCCTACACAAAGAGCTTATAACTGCTAAAATGCAAATGGGGCAACTAAAAAGAAACTGCTGCTACCGCATCAAAAAGTCAGAAGTTCTTGAATCAAAGAACCCTATTTAAAAATTATACCTTTCCGCTTCATACTTGAATATTCTGTTTAATCAAAGATCTGACTGGTTGTCTTGAATCAAGGGCATTAGTCACACATCACAACAAGCTAAAATTAAACCGCAACTGGGCAGAAGCACTGCTTGCTGCTGCGCTCCTGTGCTCTGTTCCGCCCCCTCTTCCTCTTGCGTGATCAAGCACCCATTCACCATGACGTCCATATGCAGGTGTGTTGGCGAACTGAAGTTTGTTTCCTTGTAACAAGCTGGGATTTTTCAACCTCAGTTAAATCTCAGCTTCAAAGTCCCAGCGGGTGTGGAGTTAACAAACTCCTGTTTGCCAAGGTGCATGCATGCATTTGAAAATCCCTGGCAAACTGGAACTTGATCAATTGGAGACGTTTTCAATGAAGCTCTTCATGAGGGAGGGAGGGGGTGGCGGAAGGGGAGACGGGAGCAAAGAAGCAAAACAATGGGTTTCGTGACTGACTACATTTTAATTACGATTTATTGTGACAGCTGAATACAGCCTGTAGGTGAAATTCAGTGTGCTGTGGAATTTGATTCAGGACAGCAAGCGGGGGCAGAACTGAATTACCTCCACTTGAGCTTGGCAAACACAAAGTGACCTGATCAGACTGACAGCACAGATTGGGGTTCCGAAGGCGGTATCTTGCCTGTGTTACTCTCTATGTAGCCAGTGACAAATTTCTTCGATTAGAAATGTTATCAGACCCTGCATGCAAAAATTTATCCAAGGGCAAAACCATTTCCTTTCCTAGAATAGTAGGGCACAGCACTAAGCTAAGCTGGACTCCGGAAAAACTTTTGAGAGTATACCTGGATTCAGTCGGTTCCAAGGAAGTGCCATTAAGGAATTCATACATTTAAAAGGCTGTGATCCTGTACATACGTACCCAGAAGTAAGCATCACTGAAGATGCGGAGTTTAGTTCCAGCAAGTAGGCATGGGATCACACTGCATGTAACACTGAAATGTACACTTAATGTCCACTTAAACACAATTTTTACTCAGCTCCCTGAAAGCTTTCAGCCGATGAATGAATTAACACTTATCACACTACATTTCCTGATATACTCAATCCGTTGTGCTCTTCAGACAACCTTTTCCTTGTATTGCTTTCTCAGGATTGTCTGTGGGGCAACAACTGCAAGATGGGATTGCTCAGTGATAGGGCCAGTTCTCTGGAACAGCCTACCAGGATCAGTGTGGAGGGCACCTTCACTGTGTATTTAGGAAGAGCTGCAAGACAGTTTTATTTCAGAGGGCACTGGTAAACTACTCAGGGAGATTTGGCAGCGGTTTTAATCTACATGTTTGTTTTTAATCCATGCAGTTGTTTTAACTAGTGTGTGTGTGTGTGTGGTTTAATCCTTGTTTTAAATTTGTATTTGTTTTTAGGGTTTATTTGACTTTGCATATTTGATTTTATCTTGTCAGTTAATTTCTGCTTTGGTGTTCTTTGCATCTTGTTGCTACACTGGCACCACACCTTGAATCTAAGGAAAGAAGATGGGATATAAATATAAAACAAACACTCTGGCGTATGGAACTGAGTCTAGTCTACAAATGCGAAAAGGCTATTCAGAGATGCCAAGCTAAAAATGACCATGACTTAACATATTCTAAATATAGTGGAACTTGTTAAGGGATTTCTCATTTTTTAAAACCTGGGATCCAAGACATGTGTGGCCTGTACCTTGGTGACTGGCGACTGAGTCTGGGCATTTGGAACTGGTACTGCTGGTAGCCATTGTCACTAGCCAGCTGAGAGGTGGGGCCATGCGATGGTTGGCAGGCTACTGCCGGTGACCCGCGGAAGCATTAGGGGGCAAGGGCCTGGTGAGCTGGAAGTTTTCAGCTGAAGTGGTGTAATGGGAAGTCTAGGATTTGCAGAACTCTGTGGTAAACCAAAGAGGAGCCAGTGAGCAATAAACCAGGTTGCTGGGAAGTCTCCTGCTATTGGCCATCCTAGGCCACGTCCCATGGACAGCCTCACTCAAAGAATTTTTCCACCAAGAAGGTAGGAGGAAAGGCCATAACCCTGAAAAGGTACACACAGAAGGGTAGAGAAGATTGCCATCCTCCAGGTGGGGGCTGGAGTTCTCCAGGAATTACAAATTATTTCCATATTAGAGAGATTTTAGAGAAAATGGCAGCTTCAGAGGGCAAACTCTGTGGCATCAGACCTACTGAGCTCCCTCCCCTGCCCAAACTCCAGCCTCATCAGGCTCTACCCCCAAATCTCCAGGACTTTCCCAACCTGGAGTTAGCAACCCCATTTGGTGAAGATGTCCCCCTCAAGCAGCCCAGCTTCCTGGGGGTTCTGTTAAGTTCAGGATTGACCAGCTCACTTTTCCAAAGGCAGCCGGGGTGAGGCCTGAAATAGCTCCAGTTGCCGAGAAGACGGAGGTCTCATGAGGCTGGAGTTTGGTGAGCAGGGCTGTCCTGGCTGTCAAGAGTCCACCTTCCAAAGAAGCCATTTTCTCCAGGGGAACTGATCTCTGTCACCTGGAGATCAGTTATAATCCCAGCAGATCTTCAGCCACTACCTGGATGATCAGTAAAACAGTAAATCACCGTGTAGAATGAAACAATATTAACAGTTACTAGTTACAGAAACAATTAAGACAAACGACGGAGTTCTAGTACACTACCTGTTTGCGTGTCCTTCATCAGGTTTGTCATTCTGTTATTGTTTCTTCACAAGCATGAAGTGCTGCAAGCCATATTTCAAAATGCTAGTTCTTATACAAATTTTGATGTACGCTACCACGCTTAGATTCTGGTGACTGGGGAGCTCCTTTAGCAAGCTCTAATGTGACTGGGTCTACAGCACATTGTGATTGGCTAAGCCTCCCTCAGTCAAGTAACTGCATTACTTTGTATGTACTGCTAAGCTAACAAGGGCCGGCCCTGTTTATCTCCTGAGATCTGATGAGACTGAGCTAGCCTAGGCCATCTATATCAGGGCGTAATGGTACAGCCTTCCCTAATCTCTCAGTCTTGCATAGGCTTTAGGAGACTGGAGAGATAAAGGAAGTGGGTGAGTGGTGGAGTAAAAATCTGTGTAAGGGATGTCTATAAGAGAGAGAAGCTGGCCTTCAAATGATGTACATATTGAGACATGCCAATATACACTATACACCATTAATAAAGCTGGCAGAATGTGTCCCCCAGTATAACAAATTAAACTGTTTTAATGCCATGACCTGGATGGCCACAGGCCTGCCTGATCTTGTCAGATCTCAGAAGCTGAGCAGGGTCAGCCCTGCTTAGTGTTTGGATGGGAGACCACCAAAGAATTCCAGGGTGGCTACGCAGAGGAAGGCAATGGCAGACCACCTCTGTCAGTCTCTTGCCTTGAAAACTTGAAGGGGATGCCATTAGTCAGCTATGACTTAACAGCACTTCACATGCAATGCCTGTCTTAATAATGGAGACATCTAATACTTTTTCACTGAAATACTTGCAAAGTAACCTTTTAAAATATTATATTAAAAATATTCATTTATCATATTTAGGGCAGAAGAGATCACAAAACAGAAATTCAGATGTGAGCTACTGCTAACATGAATGTTCTGTAATTAAAAAACACAACAAATAACCAAAAATGTTAATGAATACTACTGGAATTTCTATTGGGGGGGGGAGATCTTGCATATATTTGTGTTTAAGTCTGTGATGACTGGTAAATCTTCTTTGAAACAAGGGCTTTAACTTGTCACTTTCTAAGCTGTAATATGCAAGGATTGTGGAAAAGAAGATTGCATGAATTCCCTGCAGTATGTAGGGGAAAACCTTGAAATAAAACAGAGACTAAACAATGCTTTTGAGGAGAGGAGATGGGGAAGAGATAATCAGAGTGAGAACATGGTCCATTTTTTAACCTCAGACCTGTTTTTGCCTTCAGAATATAGTTAGTTCACTTCAGTGCAAGTCGGTGGAACATAAAGAGAACAGTCTGTCAAAGGTGAGATGAGACCTAAACCACAAATGTGATCTGAGGAGAACATGATAGACAAGAGGTCTGAAAGGTTAAAATGGCGGCTGTTATTTATGTGAAAACTTACAGCCACACCAAAACATGGGGCCTGCACTGTCATTAGGCAGGGTGAGGCCTCCTATTTCAAGTTGCATAATTCTGGATACCATTAATGGGCTGCTGATTGAAAATTCTTTTAGTTTATAATATATTTAAGTACTAGTGGGAGTTAATTTCATGCCTCAGGCATCAAAATGTCTTACAGTGCCATCCTGAACAGAGTTACACCCTTCTAAGTGTTACCAACATCTGTGGGCTTAAGAAGGGTATAACTCTGTTTAGGATTGTATTGTTATACCATTTCCATGATAGCAGTGTATGCGTGTGTGTGGGTGTATGAAGAAATGAATTGGCCTGTTTGGGCACTAAATGGCATAGAAATTGTGGAGGTCTTGCAAAAAAGGAGACTTTTATGAACACTTTCTGTTCATTCACATAGCTCAACTGAACAACATCCCAATCCCGCTTAAAATATCAGCAGGGAAACATCTGGGCCATGTGTGACACTTGCTAGCGTTATCTTTCATCAGATAAATTAGTAGCATTGTTACGCCATGCCTATGCAAGAAGAAAAACGAGAAAAGAGAAAAAGAATGATGATGTTGAACACAATGAGCATATATCATTTCCCATTCAAGTCTGACTTGCCATTAAAGATGTGACTATCGAGCATGATTGGCAAGAGAAAGGCCCTAGAAGTCGGGAGTACAATATAAGGAAACAAATGCATTTAAAGGTAAGGTGGGGCACTTGGGTGACTGCATGCATAGATGACAACCTATTGAGCACGAACACCATTTATCCCATTCATGTCTCCCCCGCCAAAGTAAAGAGAAACTCAAATAGAAGGAGGTTCTGTTGCTCTTGTTGACAGCTAGACAAAAAGCAAAAATTCATTCCTGGAGTTATAAAAATGCAGCAGGGGAACCAGAACTAAGATAGCTTCAGGCTTCTGCATGCAGAGGTCAACCCACATGTGCTCCCAAATAAAGATTCAATAGAAAGCTGCAACCAGTCGTAGATCCCTGATAAGTGAATGGCTCAACCTGTTTGATAACCATTTGTAAAAATGTCACCAGAAAAATTATATGTGCACCAGAAAAAAAATGTAATGTGTAGCCCTACAGTTGTCAACAGGTGAACAATACTCTGGTATTTTAGTAGCAGATTAATGTGTGGAAATGCAGTTTAAGCTTTCCAAGACATGGAGGCATACAATCACCAGGTAAATGATATCCTACTAAACCTCTATTAAAAGGAGAGGACATCCCCCCCCCAACAGTTATCAGTCACACTTGAAACAAGTGGGAACCCACAAGGACTTGTGGGAGGCATCACACTTCCCCCTCCCGCACAATTTCCTGAAAGCCCCATAGCCTCTCCACTTTTCCTTTCCTTCTCGCCTTCTAGGGTTGTAACTTGGAGATCTCTTAGAATCACAATGACTCTCCTAACTACTGAGATCAGTTCCCCTTAGTTCCCCAGCTCCAGCTTGGGATATTCCTGGAGATTTGGGGGTGGAGCCTTGATATGGTGAGGTTTGGAGAGGGAAGCAACCTCAAGCAGTCCACCCTCCAAAGCAACCATTTTCTCCAGAGG
The DNA here is from genome assembly GCF_001447785.1 of Gekko japonicus. Classification (NCBI taxonomy): domain Eukaryota; kingdom Metazoa; phylum Chordata; class Lepidosauria; order Squamata; family Gekkonidae; genus Gekko; species Gekko japonicus. The sequence continues at coordinate 359,399 of NW_015160860.1, read as the reverse complement.
AACTGAACTTTGTCATCTGGAGATCATTTGTAACTGGGTAATCTTCACCCCCACCTGAATAATAATAATAATAATAATAATAATAATAATAAT